>NC_043981.1:11435000-11557500 GCF_902150065.1 Myripristis murdjan
GCCATCTTTGAAGCTCTGGAAGTCAGAGCTTCCCACCAGCATGTGAACGAACCAGAGGATGAACTTCAAGTTTGCCTCAGTTCTCATCTGTACTACAGAGACATTAATGGAGACTAGTGGCTGCCCGAAAGGTAGGAAAGACATTAAAACATGCAAAACAGTGTAGTATGCTTTGGAAAATGGTCAGTAGTAATGTAAAATTGTAACCAATGTGCTAAAACATGCAAAAACAATAAACCTGCAACTTCCTGGTGTGTTATTATATCAGGCCTAAATAATGGATTGGCTAACTTTTAACAAACGAGTGGTTACACTACAACAGACTGTTGCTCAGTCACATCTTTATCCATCTGACAAAGATGTTAGTATCCACAGAAATGTTAATCATCTATCAGAAGTAGGTTTATGAGTACATTCACCCGAGGCAAGAAAACAAAATCGTGTTTGCTCAAAAGAAAACCTGCTGACTTCAGGTCAAACTTCATGTCACACAACGTTTTGAAATGTTAATTGGGCTGCATTTCTACAGCATATCCAGTCTAATAACCAGTCAAAGTGCTTTTCAATGTTGGCCTCACTTTCACCCATTCACACACACACACACACACACACACACACACACACACACACACACACACACACACACACACACACAGATGGCAGAGGCCACCCGCAAGACTGCTCACTAGGAGGAGTTAGGGCTTTGCTGTCTTGCTCAAGAACAGAAGGAGATGAGAATCGAACCAAGAACCCTCTGATAACCAGACAGCAGCTGAAAAGGCTGATGCTGCTTTAGGGTAACTTTGTCACCAAAACGTGACAAAAAAAAAAAAAAAAAAACCAAAACTGCAGTCAAGCCTTTGGGTAGGTGACGAGAAGAGAAAGAAAGAAAATAAAACGGACAGATAGAAACACAGACCAGCGAGTATGTGGGTGTGAGAGAAAGGAAAAACATGAATACAACATGACTTCATAGGTCAGATTAGGTCTCCACCGTTTGCTCCCGCTTAATTTGATTTGCATGATGGAGACAGAGCACCATTGTCCTTTTGGTTCACGTTCAGCTGCATCTGGGCTACAAAAACACAACTCACGCTGTTATGATTTAGCAACAATATGTTTTAGGGAGAGTGCGAGGAACCATACAAACAACAGGACTGGGTATCTGGGATTATGCCAAGGCTAACTGGGGATATCTGAATTCCAGGTCCAGGGGTATTAGTCACTACATTTTACAAAGCTGTGTCCATTTGAGTGTTTTACACAAATGTAATGTTTCTTCCTGATGTTACACAATGTTTCTATGTACGATCCACTAAAATATTACAAGTGTTAATCTGTTAAATGTGTTTCTATTTTCATTTTGGCACCATCTTCGGTTCCAAGCGCTCATGACTGTGCCGTTTCTGGACTGCACTTCCCAGAGATCATCTGTCAATCCACCAGCGTGGGCGGGGCTGTGATGTATTTTCCCTTCTGTCTGATGGAGATTGAGTTCCTGTAGGTGGCGCTCTTTTCTTTGTTGCCATCGCTGCTCATGCTAACCACTCTTTTTCTGTTTATGTCAAACAAATCACTGTTGCCTTTTCTGGTCACCTAAAAACACATCGCCTCCTGTGTGTCAGAGGGTTTTTCCCTGGAAAAACCTGCCAGACAAAGTGCGTTTTAAACAGTAAAAGCTTTCATGAATTAGGTTTAAGGTAAATTAGCATTATGTAACATCTGCTGGTGACACAGAGTTGACAATTACATGTTTATTTATATGAGACTGTCGCAGATGTTCAGTGGGTTGTTTGCTTATGGTGGCTGGGCAATGTCACCAGGCCTTCTCGCTCTAGAGAAGTTATTTCTCCAATTACTGCAAAAACGAAAGAGTCAACAAGAGCTGGAAACGATCATTGTGTTTCAGATCTGCGTAGGAACCCTGTTTATAGAACTGGACTGTTTTTTGTTTTAGTGTAGAAATAAAAGCAGAGAGAAGAAAACAAGGAAATAAAACAGCAAATTGAATCCATGCAGTCACAAAATATGGTATTACAACAAATTAGGCCCTGGCAATAAGCTGCAGCCATTCAGCGACAGACTCAGTACCAGCTGCCCTGCCCTGCCCCATGCTGACACTCAAATGACTAATTGTTCCAACATTTGGGTAACAAATGAATCTTTTCATATTCCAATCACACAGGAAGCAGCAGGGCTTGGATGTGGAATATGACCTTAGCTGTATAAACAACATTGTGGCCAGATATTCCCTCTATGATGGCTGCATAGATGTTTCCATCAAGCACTTCTAAATAGACTATTTTTGGATTCATGCTCCACCTATCCATAGTTTGTGTATGTGTGTGTGTGTGTGTGGGCGAGTGCTGTGGAGGAGGTTAACACAACAGGGCATCAGTCCATCGGCTCTCACCATCCCCACCTCGGAAAACACACACACACACCTCCGCAGCCACCTTGTCTGCACAGCTCTTTTCCCCTCGCTCTAAAACTGAAATTTGTCCATAAAAATAACTTTTTATGCAAACAACCGGCACCTCTAGTCTAAAAATATGCTCAACACACACAAAGATCACGAAGCCAGAATAACGGAAAAAGACAAGAAAGGCAGTGGAAAGAAAAGAGGGAGCTAGACTAGAAAACAGTGTGACAATCAACAGAAACTGGTAGGAAATGTGGCCATAGAGCTCAGCTGCGAATAGAGGGAAGGCATTCTTGAGAGTTTACTGGGACACACACACACACACACGCACACGCACACAGGCAAGAATCTCTGGGGGCAGATGGAGACAAAGCTCAAACACAGGGAACAAGTAAAACATTTAGCATGCCCATGGCTAGAAATAGCTGCAAATGCAGTCATTCATAAGGCATGGGGATGGGAATGGGGCTGCCCCGCTACAATGTGTTGCCCCATACTCTAAATGCTGCTGGCTCGCTCCTGTGAAATGGTTTTTGTGTGTGTGCGCCTGTGTGTGTGTGTGTGTGTGTTGAGAGGGGCTGCACATGCATGTGTTTGAGAGGAAGTGGGGAGACGATGCAGCAGCAGTGGGCTGTTAGCAGATTAGTGCTGCAATGATTAGTTGGCAGAAAATTGACCCGTGATATTTCTGATAATCAGTTACTTGCGGAGACATTTATGAGGTAAAATATGAAACATTTGCTGGTTAAAGCTTCACAAATGCTAAATACCTTAGCTTCTCCTTTTCATAATAGATTTTATCCCCTGCTGGGAGGTGTTTTAGTAATGTGTAGCCTACCAATACGCATGTCATAAAAATACCAACATTTATAATTCCCCATTTGCTACATTTATAATTTACCATTCGCAACTGAAAAATATGTCAGACACTAAACGTACCTCAAGAATCTCAAGGGATATTGGCTCACAATTTAAGTGAAATATTTGGCTAAATATATATACAGAAATCCAGCCAAGGTAACTTGCTATTAGATGACTACCTAGCAACGCAGCTAACTTCCCTGTGAAATTCAAGCAGCCACAATTGTTTCTGTAACCGCTTACTAATTTGAAAACTTATAAGACTTGATCTCAGATGTATCTATATACTGAATTTATACTGAATTTCCTAGGTTAGGGTGTTAACTTTACGATGCTCACACATTAGGGAATGTGACACACACACACACACACACATATAAAAGACTGTGACAAACACTCGCATGTGCACACACCCCACCTCCACCCCCAGAGACAGCTACCTCAGACACAATTTATAACTACTTTGTAATTTTGTAAATGTGTCAGTATGGAAAATATGTAAATTTAAGTCATCTAGTGCCTTCTGTTCGTCTGTTCTTGCAATAAGCATTATCACTTCTTTTTAAGTTGCTCTCTGAGGTCGGATTTGAACCCAAGAACCCGTACTGCTTATATTTATTTGTTTCTTTTTAACTGCATTGAGAGAAACCATGTGATTTCATTGTACGTATGCATAATGACAATATAGTATAATGACACTTCCCATGGTGTCCCACAGCTGGAGCTTATGCAAGTTAAAGCAAACACAAAGACGACTAAGAAATACTGTTGAACCAAGGTTTGACGGTGTGTGTGACACAGAGATGTGTGACCTAAACATAAAACTCACACCATCCCTTTTAGTCTTAAAACCAAAACAGCTCCCATAAATCCAACTGCTTTTTCGCTCGTCTCTCTCTCATGTCACCATCATCTGCTGTGAACTGTACATCTGGCCTGACAGACGATGAATCACCTCTCATACATGTGCGGCTTCGTCATTGCAGCCCTCATGGCCCATTAACACAAGCCATAAAACACACACTGACACACCAAACGTCAGGATATCATAATGACGTCTTGAATCACACTGGAGCCATTTAAAAAGCCAATACACACTTTAGAGCCCGTCTTTTATGTGTGTGTGTGAAGCCAGACACTCAAAGGGAGGCATGTGTCATGAACAAAAGCCTTTATTGCCGTTCTGAAGTGTTGATTTAATTGCCTTTGAAACATAAAACAGATATAATCTCACTGTGTGCGTGCACGTATTAACGGTTATCTCCGGGCTCGCGTTTGCAGCAAAGTCGGTGGCTATTTGTTCATTTCCTCGCCCGTCCTTTTTTCCCCTCCACTCCCCACCAACCCTTTAAGACACCGAGCCAATGAGAAGCTCTGATAGGACGTCGGGGCAGAGCTATGGCGATCAAAGAGTCACATCAATGGGTCAAACTCATAGACACGAGTTAAAAGTGGAAAGAGGAAACGGGCTAAAGCCGTAGCTAGCAGTGCCAGTAAAAGAGCTCTTTGAAAAAGGGAGTGGCCGGCCAGCAACAGTCCCAAGTCCAACTGGGTGCGGCCGGCCTGTGTGCCTCAGCTGACCCGTGGTGACCACTGATGTCTGACTCTAAACTCTAAAAATGACTTCACGCTCCGTGTGTGTGTGTGTCCTCTGTGACAGGGAGAGATGTGTGGTGGTGGCCAAAAGGTTAAAGAAACAGGCCTGTTACAGGAAGATCACTGGTTCAAATTATGGATGGGAAAAACCTTCCCTCAAGAACCGACCACTGAAGTGCCCCTTGGCAAAAATCCAACCTCTGATACTCCTGTTCTCTTCAGTTTTGTTTCTCTATCTACTCTACATGCAGTTGCACTGGAAATATCCCGGTGACATCATGTTGTGTAAGTTTGGCCGGAAAAACACACCACCAAACCACGAAAACTGACTCAGACGTAGCTCCCAGCTATAAGGTGATTAAAACACGTGTAACTGTACAAACAGTGCTCAGCAAACCTTGCCTGGAAAAACAGACGTTTAAAAACAAGTTTGGATTTTGAGGCCTGAAAGCAAATGTTGCACCCAACTTAAATGCCTTCATGTGTTCGTGTTTTGGCCAGAAAATGGTTAAAAACAACAAAAACAACAACAAAACCATGAAGTATGGAAGCACACTCTGTATTATTTGGTTTTCTTTTGGCAAGTGTGCACCTGAAACCCACCTGGAAGGAAACACAGCTAGAGGACAACATCTGATGCCAAATTTTACCAGATGGGTCACATGCTGCATAATCTGAATAGCTTCAACTATCAACACAGTTACACTGATGTTGGCTAAGCTAGCTAAGGAGGCTACATCACAACTTGGGCCATATTTTGTAAGCATTTGTTTATCATCTGGGCTTCGGTTCTAGCAGCTAAGCGTGGATTGCTTTCTCTCAATAGGCTTTTATAAACTGTTTTCTGTAGCATAATTTAGTTTATATCCACTGAATATGCATACATTGTGATTTCTTGATTTATTTTCAATGGTTCTACTCGATTTGCTTTTAACTTCTTCTTCTTGTAAAACACACTGTAACTTTGTTTTGAAAAGTGCTACATAAATGTTGCTGTTGTTGGCACTTATTGCTGGGAAAGTCATATCTAATAATCCAAAACAACAAGTGCATGCACAATAATTGAGTCAGCTCTATCCAACAAAACTCAAATATAATGCAGAGAGGGGCAGAGCATAAAGGGGGGAGGATTGATGGGGAGAGGAGAGAGATGAGATGGGTAACAGGCGAACGAGCGAGGCAGTGATGGATACATATAATAAAGGAGGGAGGGAGGGGGCTATTAGGGAGTGAATAAAGGAGGAGGGGCCGGTGGCCAAAACAAGAGCTTCAGTGTCATTAGTCAAGCACGACCAACAGCCTGCAAGCAGAGCAGGAACACACAAACACACACATGGACCCTCAGAAAGACACTGAAACACACTGGCATATACAGCCAATTAGGAAGGAGGGGCAGAGAGGGGGGAGATGGGGGGGATGGGGGGGATGGAGAGAGGAGAAAGATGAGGAGGCTGTCAGAGATGGACAGATGGAGAGGGAGTCAGGGGGAAATGGAGAGAAAGGAAGAGTGAGAGGAGGAGGGAGAGATAGAGAGCGTGAATAAATAAATTAAAAAAAAAAAAGCATGGTCACTAGTGGGTGGTAGGTGTAAGGAATTAACAGTTCTCCAATACCAGCCAAAACTCAGCTGCCCTGCTTTTATTCTTGCAGCCGTTCCCATGGCAACACACGTGCACACGCACGCACACACCTCATCTGACCACCATTGTGTACTGTGATAGCCACTGCAGATAAGACGGCGAGCTATGACAAGGCTTTTGTCTAAGCCTGGCCTATATTTTCTGTAGTGGCAAGCATACTGATGTGATGTTAATCCATTCAGACCTTAATCTGGATTTCCATAATTTTCCAATGGTTTACATTAAGGTAATACAGGAGAAAGCAACTCTGCAGTGGGCAAAGCGTCTGGGGCTTGATAAATGAAAGTGGTAAGGGCCCACAAATCAGCCAACACACAAATGGCCAAGCCTCTTTCTCTGCTTTATCTGTTTCTCTTGCTCTCTTCTCTCTCTCTCTCTCACACACACACACACACACACACACACCAAGGATGTGTCAGCTTCCCTGTTTCCCTGCAGGGCACTGGTCCAAATGTGAAATCAATAGTCTTGTCCCAAGCCTCAGAAACTCAAGTTACACACACACACACACTCACACACACAGGGGCTCAGGTGGTCTGCTGCAGTGGGCGCACACACACACACACACACACACACACACACACACACACACACTTAAAACATGATGCAGCACTGCAGCACCACACAGCAAGGCCCGGCTGATAAGAAGACAAAATCCTCCCTGCATCAAATGAGGGCGGCACTCTGCTCTGATGAAAACGAGCAGCCGAAGCCACGTGCAGCTGTTTCCACCGTCTCGTCTTGTATCTGGAAAACTCACTCAGCAGTTTGAACAACTCATGAAATTCTGTTTTGATTTTTTTTGGTAGTTTAGTACAGCTTAGTTTGTCCCTGGACCCCAAGACCAACAGAAGTAGTGTAAGTAAAAGTAAAAACACCAGCTGTGATCATTCCAGTTTGACACCTGTTGTTGCAATAGGGTAATTAATTTCAAATTGGGATGCCATTGGCTTTGCTGGGTGAAGTCAACATAACGAAGCCCTTTTGGTGCATTTTCACACTGTCTGATGACCGCTGCTCCTTCCAAGCTGAGATTGTGCCAACAAGTGTCATTTTTCATTGTCTCGTTCTCGCGGCTGGTCGAGAAGACGAGGAGAAAGGTTTCATCTGCCACCTGCTAGGGAATACACAGCACACTGCACAAACAACACCTGCCCGGTGGCACCCATGTGGGGGCTCACTTACACACACACACACACACACACAGCACTGAGAATGAGTGCATGAACAACACCTTCCAACTATCAGCCAGCCATGCATAATGCTCTTCAAGGCAGACATGAGGACTGAGAGAAATATGTGCATTCAAACATAAGTGAACACACACACACACACACACACACACACACACACACACACGCCCTCCAACAGCAGCTGCGTCCCTTGGTTAGCACACTACATTTCCCATATCCCCTCTGGAGGTGCTATGACCCTTACTGCTGGCCTCTGATTGGCTCCCGAATTTTCAACTGTCTCATTACTTTTATGCAAGTGAAATAACACACACACACACACATACACACACACACACACACACACACACACACACACACAAATGATATTCCAGCCTCACCACCTCCAGCATTCCTGCCGTGCCAATCTTGCCATCCCTTCCAATCTGGAATGCGTGCGCACACACACACACACACACACACCACACACACCCACACACACACACACAACACACACACACACACACACACACACACACACACACACACACACACTTAACTGTTACTTATCTCCCACCGGTCTCTGTTGGTGGTTGTGAGTCAGATGTCTTCAGCCACGGGAGGTGGGTGGCTGGTTGGGTAGGGGTTAGTGTTTCAAGGACAATCTGTTTTAAGATGCCACAATGCATGAATGAAGGCGGTTGCTATGACAGCGGCATCAAGGAACAATGTCATGCTGCCTGTGTGCCTGCATGTGTGATGCACATGCTGAGCGGTATTGACAGCTGAGTGTCAAAATATGTCAGCGTCCCCAGCTGACACCTCCCCAAACACACACACACGCACACACACACACACAAAGAAAGACTGGCTGGCATTAATTTCACTATGTATTTCTGTATGAACTCGTCTAAACACCCACATTAATTACTTGATCTTATATCTCTGAGCGCAAACAACACTCACACACAAATGAGCGATGGTATAAAATTTTGCTTTTGCCGCCTGGGTAATACTATCTTCAAATCCTTCGGGATGACAGCAGGATGTCCATCGCTCACATCAACCAGCCAACCAGCTGTTCCCACCGTGAAAATAGCCCGTTCTAAAAGAAGGCGAGTCGTCGAGCTGTCGGTGACACACGCTGATGCATGACAATCCTGACACTTAACCTAACCCAATTTTTCAGACAGACCACATGACCACATTTTCTCTTCCCTCTCCCATTGCACCTCATCCTTCCTCTAGGTGGCTGTGATTCATTTTGTCTTGTCTCGCTCTTTTTTTTTTTTTTTTTCCCTCCATGCGTCGTCCTATTTCTATCCATTTCCTCCCCACATGCGCGCATGTTGGGGAATGAGGGCACAACATTCATGTGACACACACACACACACAACCCTGGATCAGCCATAAAGCCAACCCAATTTATCCCTACTTCCTTGAACAGGAGCAGGCTTCCTCCTCCCAGCCTCAGGCGCTCTAACCAGTGGGGTCCCAGTTCACTTCCTTCCACGCTGCACTTAATACAAGCTGCCTGTTTGTTTTCCACAGTGGAAATAATTCACTTAAGTTAGGGCCTTTGTCTATTCACATGCAACCTGCAGTGTTTTTTTTTTTTTTTTTGAATTTTCAAAATGTAATACTCTCTCTTCCAGACTTTCATTTCTTAATAGATGCTTTGATATAAAGGCAACAAGACGACGAATATCACAATTTGTGACACAACAGTGGGTTTAAAGTCGCATATTCGCCCAAAAAACAAAAAACACATCACAAAAGAGAAATCACCACGTTAATTCTTCACATTTTTCCAGACGAAGGAAAAAGGCTGCTGCATTCATTCCCATTCACAGACAGATCAAGCCTGTGTAAGGGTGGGAATGAGGAGAATCAGGCATGCCAAGTCGCCGCACTTCTGTGAAAGTGAGGGAGTGAAGGCCCGCTGAAGGGAACATCTCTCTGCAGCAGACCACAGCCACGGTTCGCCCTCACATGGTTCCACTTTAGGTAGGAATTATCTCCCTTGGAGAGGAAGACTCTCCCCTGACAAGATCCTCTGAGGCTCAACTCTTCTTTCATTTGGCCCTGATTTACAAGGCCTGCTCACTGAGGCTTAGGGGGGCCCTTGCCTGTCTATCTCCCTGCACTCCCCCAGCTCTGGATTTACCTCGCTTAATACCGAACAGCAAACACACAAACCCGCAGTGTCAGGTGGGGAGTCCACTCAATGGAAAATGTATGGATAGTTGCTGATTTTAAGCCACTTGCCACTCATGCATGTTTGAGATGCTGCAGTAAAAAAAAAAAGGAACTTCAATATAACTTCACTGGCAGCTTCCTACAGCTACAGATGGTGTTACAATAAAGATCTCAGTGGTATTACAGCATGGCAGCATCTGTTGATTAAACTAAAATACAAAAAAAAGAAGTCGGCAAAGCTTACTGGCAGCAGGACTCGGTGTACAACTCAAGTATTGTTCTTCTTTTTTCCTTGGCTCAGGATTTATTACCCACAGAAAGTAGCCATGGGATCGCTTACTCATTTTGGTTAACAGGCTTTCTCACCTCTGAAGTGGCTTTCCCTTCTTCCTGATGAGGTTAAAGGTCGAATGAAACCACTGCTCCTCTCGGTGACAGGGCTTTTTACCGCCTGGAAGAGAGACAAGAGACAGGGAACAAAATCCATCAGATGTGATTTACTGTCTATTTTTGTGGCCATGATTGTGAAACAGAATCCACGTCTTGGTTGCCTCGTCCAAAGCCATTAGTCAGTGAAAAACCTAGCTTGTGGATCGATTGCGCTTGTTCTCGCTGCACTGCAGGAGGCTTCGGAGACTTGGCAGCCTGCAGCTGGATGAGAGCAGATAGATTTCACTGTCGGAAGAATGCGGAGGATTAGCTTTGGAGGGAGAGACTTAACTAAGCACCGAAAAAGTGACACGCGTAGCAAGAGAGACACTTATCTCAGAGCTTTGGAAGTAATCAAGTGCAGTCCTCCCTCCATTAAAAACTTCAAACTAATTGCGAGATTAAGAGTGCAACGTTTCAGCTGCTTGGGCCTTCTTCATTTTAACACAAAGCCTTTCAGACCCCCAACTCCCCACACAAACACCAACACACACACACAGACAGACAACGTAATCGGCATGGCAACTGCCACAGGCCAATAATTTCACAACGTGAGTCACAGCTGAAACTCAAACCTTATCAAAACTCCAACTTATGTGTT
Source organism: Myripristis murdjan (assembly GCF_902150065.1). Taxonomy (NCBI): domain Eukaryota; kingdom Metazoa; phylum Chordata; class Actinopteri; order Holocentriformes; family Holocentridae; genus Myripristis; species Myripristis murdjan. Next base: position 11,445,921 of record NC_043981.1, read on the forward strand.
AACTGTGAATCACTGGCCTCCACCAGGCCTCAACAATGCTGACCCGCATCAAAGATTTGAGCAAATCATTAACTCATCCACATCCATGCTGACTCATAACAGCCTACCCTTATTATAGCCTCAGAGATCTGAGTGCTGAATCATAGCCTGCTAATCAAATTTTATTCAGGTGCATCATAAAACCCCCTTGAGGTCAGATTAAAACAAGCTGAGTCGGAGGGGAAATATTAGTACTATGATTCGGACACAGTGTGTATTTACTTTTGTGTGTGTGTATGAACCGGGCAGCAGATGTCGTGGCTAAGTGCTAGCAAGCTACTCCTGCTGGCCTCAGCTGTTCTTTCGTTTTTTCAACACACCAACTGTTGCTCACGCCACAGCATGTGGCCCTTATCTTGACAAAAAAGTGTGTGTACATGTTTTCATAGCAAATATACCTCTTGCAACAGGGAAACGGTGTCAGAAAGACAGTTTATGTGTACGCGTACATGCATGTGTGTGTTTTTTTTAAGCATCAAAATTGCACTGCTCAGCCTGCGTGTTCCCCCGCCCCCCTCAACGCCATTGTGTAATTTGCACACAGTTAACATGTGATATCATTCAGTCAACACAAGGCCATTGAACAGGTGTGGCAGTGACACATGGATCAGTGCAGCTGCAGCGAACACAGTCGCTCCAGTCACAACAGAGCCGAGGCCGGCGGGCAGCTGCTCCAAGGCCGAAAACTTCAGCGCATAAGAAGGCAAGCCTTGGCGCACATATGCACACACTAAAAACCTACCACACTGTCCCTGGCAATACTGATCAGGCCAGGGAACAATGATGACACAAAAACTTAGGAAATAACAAAACCCTTTGTCAAAAAGCATCTTGCAGTGCAGTTTTACAGACATGCCTCCATCCCAGGACTGAAGACAAACTAAAACCACTGGTCAAATCTGCTTTTTGTTGTAGGGGCATATGGAGAAACAAATTTTCTTACAATGCCTGTAAAAAAAAAAAAACAAAAAAAAAACATTTCATCCAAACTGCAAAAAAGTGCATGTGAAAAACTCAATAGCAACAGCTCTTTCTAAAAAGCAATGACAAGAAAATACCTTCTTTATTGTGGGTGAACTGTTTCTTTAAACCACTGATGTTTTCAGGCAAGAGGTTGTTGTTGTGTGTGACCATGACGGCCGAGATACAACACAATGACGGTTACACAGAGTTTGTCCATCAGGCCGCACAGAAAGCACAAACCAGTCATTAGAGTGTGGCCTTGTAAAGCTACCTGACAACAAAATCAGCCCTTGTGACTGAATGCTGGGAAAACTCTGCGGGCGCTGTCAACAATCAGAGTTAACCAAAAAAGTTGCCCCGTGTGCCACCGTCTGCAGTTACTTTTAATAAACACTTTTTTTTTTACGAGGCCTAATTTGGTGCCTGACTTCAACAACAGGCCAAGGGGAAAACACAGGCTGCTGTGTGCTGCATTCTCCCTGGGATACAGGTGTGTCCTTGTCCACGCAGACTTCCACCCATTAACCACAATCCTGCAGGGCAGCTCATTTCCTGTCAGGGCAGGAAGTGGGAAGGAGGGCAGGGCGCTGAGCCAACAGAGGCAATGAGGATGATGTCACAGGAAAAGAAAGACAAGATTGTTGCAGGGGAAGTCGACAGGAGAGAGGACGGCCAACACTAAATGCTATGAAAACACACACTGGCATTTCTGTGCCACCCACCCAATCTGTGACCCCTTCCTTATCACACTGTAAGATGTTAAATTGTGTGTGTGTGTGTGTGTGTGTGGGTGGGTGAGTGTGTCTGCACCCTGCCTCCCCTCCAGCACTTCCTGAGATGAGCAGCTAGCACATGGAGTGGGCTAGCGATCTACAGACACATTATATTGTTTATTCATAACCTTATGTCAGATTTTTCCACATATACATCATAAAACGGGAAACTGACGAGCGGTCCACTGACAAAGAGTCTTTTCTGCCGAGGATCGAGACACACACACCACTTAACTGATATGCCCGGCGGGCACCAGCGAGTGTCAGGCCCATTCAAAGGGGGTTTATGCCCCTTTTAAAAAGAAGGGTCATAAACTCTCATACTCCTTCAATTAGGCCAGCTTAGTCATGTGAATTCTGATTTTGCGCCAGATTATACTGTAACCCATTGTCGTTCTTCCTTGCCATTTTACTTGGTGAAAAAAAAAAAAAAAAAGATCGCCAGAAAAAGCTGCACTGGAAATTGCAGCCATCACCATCCCTGCAATATTTATTAGCATAACTTATTCCCAAGGCGGTCACAGAGTACACTACAGCTTAGCTAGAGTAAGGAATGAGATAAACATGTGCATGTAACAGAGATCCCCCATTGAAAAACATATTAGAAATAAATGGATAGCAAGAATCCAGAGTGATATAGGTTCACTTTTTAAATAGTTGATGTTCCTTAACCTCTGTTAATTGATAAAATTTTATATAAACGCCAGTCTTTTGGAGATTTGCAGAGAGATTTGTTCTCTGTGGATATGCTCTGTAAAAAAAAAAAAAAAAAAAGTGTTTGTTTTGAATGTGTGTCCTGCCAATATTTTGCATGCACCATTCCCCCAAACCTGGGTTACCTGGAATGTTGCAGAATTATAATGACAGGCAATTACAGCAGTATCATAAACAAAAACAGAAGTCTGCTCTCAACCACAGGTTGCACAAAAAAAAAAAAAAAAAAGAATAAGAAAAATAGCATACCACATCACAGAGACAAGATAGACACCAGACTAGAGATTACTGTTTATAGATGAACATTCCACTCATGCTTGTGTTTCATGACAAGATAGCATCCAGTAAACCTGTGACGCATTCCTTCTGCTGGTTAGAAAAAAGGACCCATCAATGTGATAATCTGGCCGTGACCTCTGGTTCACACAACAAACGCGTACATTCCTGTGCTCACCAATGATCTGTGTCACAATGGCTGGATCCTGGAGTGGGGGTTTATTGATTTGAAACACCAAACAGCATCTTAATCAGGTTTTGAGAGCAAGATAAGAGCCACTGAGCGGTGACCCTGACCATTACTGTAATGCAGAGAGGTATCGCAGATTGATGTTAACCTCCAAAACCTAGCCTCAGCGGGTTAGGTGGCTTCATTAGTCTTCATGTCTACTGCAACTCAAAGTGGCAGCGTCCTCTGTCCATGCACATCGGGCTGCAGGAGTTCCTCCAGATCATCCATTAGTTGTGGTTGAAGTCTGAAAATCTCACCAACTCCAACAATGATGCTTTCAGTGCATCTGAGACAGGATTAACACTTGAACAGCGCACACTCCCCCGCACTATGCAGAAGACATTACACTACGAAGCCCCGCAAGCCTCAATGTAAATTATTAATAACCACTCACACAAGCAAGGAGTTCGTTTAAACTCCGGCTACAACCTAAACAACACCATTCAGAGCGCTACGTGACTCGAGTGCCTTCTGGTCATGTGACGAACACCTGAATTTGCGAATAAGGGATTCATTGTGTGCACCCAGACTAATTGCTAACTCGGGAACAGTTTACCTGCTCGCTTCAGGGGGCCTGACCGGTCGTGAGGACATTGCTCAACCGATCCTCAACCATCATCTACAGAAAACATCACCCATCTCCACGCACACGCAGTCAAGTCTGGTTGTGATTACAAGGAGTTGATCTCCGCTCCTCGGCGGGATTCTCCACGGTCCAGGCCGTGAGCGCTCGGCTCTGGAAAAACCACACATGGTGAGAATTACGGAATAACGCTGCGTCAGGAATGTTCCCACGATGGCCAGTGGGATCTGATAGAGGTCCCATTGGCTGGCTGGCTGGCTGCTGGAGGGGTTTATGGGTAATATAACACACACACAGAGGGGTACATGATAAAATGCCTCTTGCATTGTTCCACATTTGGACCTGATGAACTTCTCCTTGCCTTGGGATCAAGACGTTCTGCTTCAGTGAAAGCATTCGAACAAGCGGGCACTGCTGTAATTTATCTGGGGAGGAAAAAAAAAATTCGCTTTGGACAAATCACAAACTGTTTTGTCATTAGCACAGCTTGCTTACAGCTGATCAGCTTAAGGACAGAAATCTGACTTCTCTCTCACAGTTTTGTTTCAATAAGCTCTCGGTTGGCAGGGATTGGTTGGAGCGGGGGGGAGCGGTGTCAAGCTGGCTGACCACGGATATGCCAGTGACCCCTGGCACCCCAAAGCCGACCACGCTGCCAAACTCAGCGGCAGATCTTGATTCATTCAATGACTAGAGTTGCTTCTATGGCGCGTGGGCCGAATAATCGGGAATCACTAGAGAGTGAAGATCAGCGGAGAGTAGAGAGAGATTAGCAAGCTACTCAGCCACTAACTCAACCCAGCACGGCCCAGAGACTCCGTCAATAGAGGCTTGAGCTGAATCACGGAGCTGCCAGGGTATTAGTCAAAGAGATTTGGCAAGAGGGAGCCACACACACACACACACACACAAACACAGAGTTATTTCATGAGATTAAGCCAGCAGGTTTGAGTGACTGTCAAGGGATTCTTGCACAAAAATGTGTCAATCTACTCTCACCACGGCAGGCATGGCCGTGTCTCATTCAGAGCGACAACATGCTCTGCTGTCACTCGGATTCTCTCTTGTAGGTCGCTGCTGTTACTAGCTGAAGCTCTAGGCGGCTTCAATGTCCTATGTGAACCCTGATTTTTCTCTTTTTTTTTTTTTTTTTTTTTAAGAAGGAGCAGCCTGCCAAAATCAACCTCTACAGTAAATGTGAGGCACTAGCCCACAGCCAAGTGTTGTGAAAGAGCACGACTTCCAGACACTGGCGGAGGAAAACCGAGAATGACCTCAGCATTTCCAAGCCACCGTTTTTTTTTTTGTTTTTTTTTTTGGATGACATCAGCTGCAGTGAAGAACATTTTACTGCTTCTCACAAACTTCCATCCTGCCCTTTCCCCTCCCTTGTCATCCCACACTTCTTTCCTCTTACTATCTCACTTCTTCTCCTCGTCTCTTCACAGGTGTTCCACCACTTCCCTAGTTTTCTTGGCAGCGGCCTCGATGGTAGAGAGAAGGTTAACCGGCAGTCTTGCGAGCAGTGTGGCGATGTGCGGTGACCCTCCGCGTTTCTTGGCGCAGATCACAATGGGCAACGTGACAAGCGGAGGCTGCTTTCCAAACGCTCTTGTTTTCTTCCATGAGGTTTCGCCACATACTTAAGTACCGCCTGGAAAGCGCTGCTACTTTCTAACAGATGTGAGTTGGGGTAAATTTCGTGGTACGAATGAGTGTGTAGTCAAAGATCTAAGGGGGGAAAAGTAGGCTCTACTGCATATTTAATAGCAAAACAAGCCTTTTCAGCCCTAGTTTGTGGCGCACAGCCAGCTTGTGGCTTGAAATGAAGAAAAGTAAAACATATTTTAAGCAGTTTGGAACATTTAGAGGCGGGGTGTGCCTGTCTTCACCTTCAGTATATGAAAGAGTATAGCTCTATCCACTTTGGAGCTACAATTCAGAAGCAAGACAGCTTCAATCCAGTCCGCACTCGAGTCTGGAATCCATTTTCTATGCCTGGCCAGAGACTTGTTTGCTCCAATGATTCAGACACACGCTACTGCCATCATAACCGCACAGACAAACACGACACCCCGACACAATACGACTCCCAGAAGTAACAACAGCGGAGAACACTGTAATCAGTGTGACTGCTCTAATCCTACACTGTCTCTGATACCATCTTATAATGCCGTGTTGAAAGTGATATATTCACGAGAGGAAAACAGAATCCTCAGTGGATCTGAGTGGAATGTAACCCGGCGGTCATTGGGGGGAAAACAACGGGACAAACTCAAACTGGTCTAAACAAGGGTCATCTAAACAGAGGAGGTCAACAGGGAGGAATTTCACAGCAGGCTGAGGGAAAACACTCCAGCACTGTGTCTCATTCTTCCTCTGTCCATCTCTCTCGAATCATCTACTGGTGATGATGACAGACTGTCAGAGTTACCAGCGTCGCAATAAAGACAACCCATCAGACACACACACACACACACCCGCACGCACTGCTGTTGTGGCTTCATGAGAACCAGCTGAACTCTGATCAGAGAGAGCAGAGAGGACAAAGGATGTAACTCTGGTGTTTATCCCAGCTGAAGTGCGGGATTGGTCCTTTCTGATGACATCACAGAGGTCATGCGAGGTCAAAAGTCCATGAAGAGAGACTGGGAAAAGACTGAAGCTGCAGCTGAACCAGTGAAACTGGAAACAGCGGTGTATGGATAGCTGTACAACTATAAATACACACAGAGGCACGGCTATTCGGGAAAACACGTTTTTTCTTGCATGTAGATTTCACTCAAGCCAATGTAACTCAATCTGTGAACCTAATCTATAGATCTTTTTTCTATTTTTGTCATACTCGAACGATGACAGCCGTGTTGGGGGCCAGATTTGAACCCAGATCACTGCAGGAAGGACGCTACCAGGTCAGCTGCCAGGGCATCCCAGTCACGTTGACTTTCACATGCGTGCCTGCTTCTATTTTGAACAGGTTGTAACATCGTAAACATTAATAACTATAACGCCCAAAACCAGTTGGCTTGTGTGTTTCTATCAAAACCATGATTTGCTCCTATTTAATGAATATCAATCCGATGTCAATCACCTTGCAGAAGCCATTTTGTGCCCCATGAGCGAGCTTTTTCAATTTAATTCTACTGGGGATGCAAAATTGCGCGCACTAAAGCAATCCAGAGGGTGGGACATAAATTCACATCTACTTCCGCTTTGATTCCAACTCGCTCATACATCACCCTCAGTCAATAATGCATATTTTCCATATTGCAGTCATGGCAGCAAGACAGCAGATGTAGTACTTCACGTTTCCTCTGAGTTAGCACTTTGTGTGCTCTTACTGGCCCTCCGAAGCACTCCTACCCGCCTTCAGCATTCTGTGTTCTCTGCACGTCAAAGAGCCATTATACACGGCTCTTCTCTGGGGGGTGTCCATCTCCCCCGACAGGCCGACCCATCCATCAACTCGTCCCGTGATTGTCGTGGCGGAGTCTTAACAGGGCTTTGCTGTGCGGAGTACACAGGAAGGTGGAGCAAGGAAAGAGACACAACACCATAAATCACCTCCTCCCCTCCGCCCCTCTGCACACCGATATCTGATGCTGCTGCTGGAATTCCAGACGAGTATTCCCACTGGGATGAGATTCCCTTTTCCAACTTTAAACGCTAAGTTCGGTTTCAGGGTGATTACTCAAATGTGTGTGTGTGTGTGTGTATTTGTGTGGCATGAGGATCAGTGCACAGAAAACACATTAAATTCAATAGCGGCAGCTGAACAGTAAGTCAAATTTCAGAAAGAATACAATAGCTGTATTTCAAGCAAAGAGCCTCACACACACACACACACACACACACACAGTACACCTCTACAGAGTGCCAAAGTGCCTCGAGCGCTTGGTGGCAATCTTACAAGCTGATTGCATGATTAACTGTGCCTCTAAGTGACAGAGAGAGAAAGCATCAAGGCTGTATGTTTCACAAAAGACTCAAGTTTTCCAGATGCCCCCATTTCCTGTCACGTGGTCTTATTATTTCAGCACAGACTGATCCTGCAACTGCGAATGGAGACAGACCATCTGTAATACAGTGAAAGGTGGTGGTAGGAGTGGGGAGGGCGACTGCACACCAACAGTGAGAATTAGCCACCTGCCATTGACAGAGTCACTTTGATTAATAGCTGCCTAAGCGGCTTAGACAAACTGTACAGCAACAGAGGCGGCAACAAAGGGAGAATTAACAGGAGTCAAAAAAACAACTATTAATACAACAAGTGTTACAGCAGATATGTGGACAATAGAAAACAAAGTCAACTCATGTCAGTTGCCCCTGGCAGACTAATGAAGTTTGAATAGAAAATCAGCTAAATGGGTAATGACGCCATCGTTAAAGGACAGTTCCACCCTAAAATACACTTTAGAAAACAGCTGTTGGTGATGTACCTTGCAAATTCTGGGTGATTTTAGCTGTTTGATGGTGTTTTTTCTTATTCTTGTCTATACCTGGCTGGACATAGACAATCTGATGACATGCTGAGACATCACCAGTGCAGTTAGAATGGAGTTTAATAGCAGAAGAGTTGTCATCTGCCATCCACTGCCTTTCTTTCTACATTCACCATTTTGCACCAACGTCCAACAACGATAAAGACGAGACAGAAGAGGCGGATTTCACTGACTGTAGCCTTAACAGACCAGAATGCAATACAGCCACAGGGCATGCTGTGTTTTGAGTAAAGCAAGGAGAATCTTGATTTTTCTTGACTGGGGGAAAAGAAAAAAAAACTCCACTCTTGCTCTCTCCGTCTACATGTAGAACCAACCACTAAACGCAACAAGTTCCTGCCATTTCTCTGAGGGTTGTCAAAAGACACTCTGGGACTTAATCACTAAATAACTCCTTGAATTTGCTGAACTTCATGAATTGATGATACTCACCAATCTGAAAGTATTCAAGGGTGGAATTTTCCTTTAAGAGTGCAATTCCCGGTGGGACTGACCCGTACTAAAAATGTATGTACTCATGATACTGTAAAGCGCTTCTGGAGAAAGCGCTCACCCAGTGGCACAGATTCGAGAGCGAGCGTGCCACAGAGATCCAATTGTGGGCCGATGCGCTACGTTTGTGTCTTCACTTGTCTGTGGACGGCAGTGTGTGTGCGTGTGTGTGTGTGTGCAAGACTGTTTCATCGCTTGAGTGCACCTGCTCAGTGAGGACCCAGATGCATTGCCCTCAAAGGAGAGGAGGGTGTCCTCCTTCTGCCTGCTCAAATAAAGGGTGCAGCCAGACAGAAGATGCTGCCTTGGACAGGCTGACGACATAACACACCTTTACATCAATATCCATGTTTCCTGATGGTGGTGTGTGTGTTTGTGTGTGTGTGTTGCTCAGGGTAGAAGAGATGTACTGAGGCATAAAAGTGAGAGGGTGTGAATGACCCCCTCCAAGCCTGTACAGCCCTATGAAGTTTTTCCCTGTCAGAACGGAAATCAATCATCACCTTATGAAAGACTGCATCTGGACCTCAAACAATTGATTTCCTGCCACAGATGAGACTGATATCTTTCAAGGTATGTTCGAAAAGGCCAACAATCTCACTATCTAGGCCAGTGGTGAGGTTTTGCAGGCGGGCTCGCAAGCCATTTGTCTTTGTTTCCAAATGGCAGGGGCAGCTGCCACCAAAGGTCAGCAAAATGTTACCAGAATGAGGCCCTATAGAGGCCGGGGCCGTGCGCCTGTGACGAGGGGGGATGGGACACACCCAGGTAGAATGAAACATACACACTTTCTCTCTCTTTTCTTGCACCCAACACACCCACTTGCATGGCATCTCGCCTGGCACTGAGAAGCTGGCTCACGGAGAGGTCGAGCCACGCCGCACGCCGCACCCTGTGCCCTTTCCTGTTTCCCTCTAGCCCCCACCACCCAAAGCCAAGGTGCCTCCTATCACTATAGGGCAGACATGATATCAGGTTTCGCTCTCCCTCCGGCTCCTCATCATGGCGTGTTGAAGGCCGTTTGAAGTGCCATCCCTCACCTACCCCGCTCCCCCTTGGCTGTAACAGAATCTGGCTAAACTTACACACACCCAGTCTCTGGATCTTTTGTGTGGAAAAGTCTTGTGCCCAGGGACATGGGTGGATGGGTCAGATGTGGCTCTTGCAACAGTGACTGGCTGACAGGTGGACTGGCAACACACAGCCAAACACACCAACACACACACATATGCACGCAATAAACAGCCTCCAAACATCTCTTCTGCCTCACATGTGCATATCTCTTAGGATCACTCCTCAGTCCTCAAGCCAGAAATTTCTTTGACAACTGTTTTTCTCAGCTAATCTACTGCATCCCGAGCAAATAAAGCATACAAGCAAAGGATGAAAGAGGCCAAAGGGATGGGAGTGTGTGTGTGTGGGGAGGGTGCAGGGAGATGGGGAATTTTTTCCCCCCTTCACTCTTGGCAAAACAACTCGGAGTGGCTGAATGGGAAAACCATGTATCTGGTTATGTTTTTTGTTGTGTTCTGCAATTTCCTCCCAAAACACACACTCTGTCCCTCCGGGTTTTCTTTCAAGATGCTCGGGAAACGAAGGCGACACTGAAATCCCTCACTTGTGCTCTAAAACAAGGGCAGCAAAAATGACACGCTCGCTTTTGACAGATGTTTTAGCTTGGTTAGTGGAAACTAAACCCGTGACTAAGCTGTATACTACACTGCCTTTGGGTTAAAGTTTATGTGCATATGCTTGACTGTGATATAATGTACAGCCTATCACATGTCTTGCACAGTCCAATTGCTGTGTATATGAAGTGCTTGTGCTGCTGTGTCAGTAGGTATGGTGCTACTTTTTAATTTGCTAAGATGTTTGCACCGATGCCACCAAGGTAAGTTCTTGTTTGTATACTGTTCCTGGTGAATAAAGTGATACTAATTCACTCAGGCGGCTTCACTCAACTTACATAATGTTGCAGTACCCATGATGACAATAATCCTGTTTATACTGTTTCGTACTGTGGCTTCTGGAGTCTAGCCACGTGCCTAAAATAGACCCATTAAAAAAAAAAGTTGCCCAACAGTTCAAATCAAAAGCAAATATTTAAAAACCTCAACATTTTACATAACCAGCTCATAATTAAGTTCTTAAGAAACACATTCCTAGGGCTTGCAGCACCAGCACAGGAAAACAGAGCTTCAAGCAACAATGTCCAATTAAATAAACAACAATATATCATTCAGTTTTTCCAGATGTGCTCAGGACATCGCTCATTTTCCCCTCTCTTCCTGTTCTATGTTTCTGGCGAGACAATGAATGAGATCTGACTCTAGACTTCTGCTATTTTTCCTCTCTCAATAGCACAATGCAAAGCGTAACATGCTTTAGGCATCAGCTTGGAAAGGGGGACGGACCACAAGGCTAGTAGTTATTTTCAACACATTAACTGCACTGTAAGCAAATGACTTGCATTGTTGCTGTTGTCTCTGTGCCCAGAATAGTGTGCGTCTACTGCTTTGTGGATGCAAATCTGACCCGCCTTGAGGATACAGACATCTATTATAATGTCAGCATGGTGGATAAAAACCACGCCAAGTGGCCTCTTGGCAGCTTTGTGTGCACTCTTTATGATTCCACTGTCAAAAAAAAAAAAAAAGTATCAGTCTTCAGGTGTGCTTGCCAGGAGTTTTATCTCTTTTCACTTGCCACCCAATTAAAAGGGAGCCTTCTCTTCCTTGGCAAAGCAAATAACACACTTAGACTCAAGCGGGGCATGTTTACTGAGCGCAAACCTGGGCTCATATGGTCGCCAGACATTGGCATGACATGCTGCCCTTGTGCAAAACGACCTTTGAACCCCACGGTCAATGAAGGGTCATTATCCTTACAGTGTTAATGTAGTGTGTCTGAGGCTGAGGGAGGGGCGGGGGGGCTGTTCTCTGTCTATGGGGCTATAGTCCCATTGACTTACAGTCATATGGTCTGTTTGGGAGGCTCCTGTGCTTTTGCCAGTGTAAACATCATGTATTACAGCCTTTATTTACCTTTTTAGATTCTGCTAAATCGTTAAAAGGTGCAACTATTAGTATTTAAGCCCAATGATACTACAAATGTGGCTTTGCTTTTCGTGCTGCTAAGTAAAGGGGACATTAATGTGGCTAACCACTGGTCAAATTGGCTACATTTTACCTAATGTGTGTTGCCGGCTTCATCCAACAATGGAAAGTGAAACACGGTTCAAGAGCTACAAGGAAGCAGGTTGGGAGGCAATAAGCTCTTTGCCGGCGTTAAATAGGTTCATTAAAAGGTAGGAAACTGTTTAATTTGGCAAATCCGCCGTTGTGATATAAACATTCAGTGTGATAAAACCATCGGCCATTAGCTACCAGCAGCTGATAGCCTCCTCCCGCTAAACAGGGTGGAGACTAAAAGCTCTCCCGTTCACTTCAATTAGATGCAGAAGAGAGAAAAATAGGTTGAAAACACAACCACCACGCACGACAGAGCCGGGGGCGCTTACATTTAGCCAGATAAACAAGAAAAAGCAAGAAACAATGGGGTCATATTCAGGTGTCACTCTCCAAAAAAAAAAAAAAAAAATCTGTGTCTTTTCCCGGTCGGCCCAAACGCTGCACACCCTGTTTCTTCCCAAGAAAGGGATTGTTCAATGGCCGCAAAGGGGGGAAAAAAGACAAAAACCCATTGAATCAAGCCTCTCAAGCCTTCACACTAGTACAAAGCGGTCGGCAACAACACCACAAGTGCTTCCATTGGAGTGTCTTGTTTTGTAAATGCGCCGTGGTCCTTGTCTTTTTTAAAAGTCTTATCCTAACCCCCTCCCTTTCTCCGTTTCCCTTTCTTTCGGCGAGGACACACAGGCTAGGATGGGTTGCCGCTATAATGGCTAAAAAAAAATGTCATTTATTTACGACAGGCCTTTTCTGAGTATAGGAATTATCAGGCACCAAGACGTGGAGGTGTTAAATGAAAACAGCCGGTGATAGTAAGGAAAAAAAAACACTTACAATTGGGATTCACAACGAGGGTCCTCTCCTGTGTTCTCCAATGGGAGCAAGCGCCCAACCCTCAGGGGGAAAAACAAATAAAATACCTAAGGATATGTGGAATTATCTGTATTTTAAAATATCTACAATAAACTATCGGTTGTCCTCATGTTTTCACACGTCGCCTCCTCTACACACAGTCCCATTCCCTTTCCCATTCTTCTCTCCTGGAGCTGCTGAGGAGACACGCTGCGCGTCTCCGTCGTTTCCTGTCCAGCCCAGAACCCGCGCTGCCTTCAGGTGCCGGAGGGGAAACTTGCAATCCCAGCATGAACGACCCAATAAAGTGTTAGATATGATTTGGGAGAATTATAATTGTATATTCCTGAGGTGCTTAGACGACACGTTTTGGGCGCAACGATTGCCCAGCTGTTTGATTTTAAACATAATTTTAGGCAAAATGCCCAGCGTGCATTTTATTATCATCATTCTACCGCCACAACGCAACATAACCCTTTGTTGCTTTATTTACACAATAAAACAGCAGCTGCTGAACAGCTACCTTCGCCACAGAGGTCGTTTTGTCATAATTTCCCTCAAGAAGCACATCAATGCCCCCTTCACGTCCTGTGTTATTAAACGTAGGCGCTTGCGTTGGCACCTGAAGGCAGCACCAACAGGCAGCAGTTAACGTCCCACTGAATGAGTAAGCAACCACACTAGAAACCACACCAGGGCACTGCATCGCCTCATGCTGACATTGACCCAAAGCCGACACCGACACACAAAAGGGACACGTTCCAGATTAGGAGATTATTGCGCTTGATCCATATGGATATACAGAATTACCAGCCAGTCAATCCTCCTCATCCATTTTCCGAGTTAGAAATAAAAGCTACATTTTGGTAATTCCCATAATCCCCCCCACTTCATAATCCCATGATTTTGTCAGCGTGTGTTGCCGCACAAAGTAACATTTTCTGTGACTGCAGGTTGGCGTCAAACCCCTTTAATCTCGAGTTCTAACCACTTCACGTGTATTAATACAGAAACTAGCACTGAGGCAAGTGTTAAGTAAAATCTGCATATAACAGGATGCTGTGGTAAAAACACAGTGTTGCACTCGATATCAGTTCGTGCTGAATGGCTGTTTTTCCCTTCACTGGTTACAGTTGAAAAGATGCTTTCAACAGGCTGATCGTTGCGCTCTTTCGCCATCTAGTGGAGACACAAAGTAATTGCAGTGTAATCTCACCCACTGTGCAGATGAAGAGCCACAGTTTGACTTCTCTTTGAGTCCAGACTTTTGATTTATTACCACTTTACAGTCTTTAAAACGATATTTGTCTATTTTATCATTTTGTTTACTGGAGTAAATTTTGTCAAGCACAATATTTTAAGTAATCTTCATCAGCAGTTATGATCCATGGGTGTGGAAAGAAATTGTTTGCTGCTCATTCTCTTCTTTGCATCTAGTTCTCTGAAGATATCATGTCACAATCATGTGAGTGTTTATCATTTATTGTTTGTTATTTATGTACATCACATTGTCATATCAGCAGTTTTGTTGCTTCATTATATTCATCCACTTAAAATTACGCTTAAGTATTACACTGATGTGAATTATTGATGTTTCAGTTTCAAGGTAAAAGTGGCAGATACAACAAGGGAACTGGCAATTTTCCATCCTCATCTTGCTGAGAAGACAAATTTGGAGTAACTCTTGGCCGTGTGCGTTATCAAAACATTAATTTCATGCCCAATGTGTCCTTATCTTAATTCTTCTGCTACACAAAGCAGCTCAGTGTCGTTAGATTTGTAAAATAAAACAACAAAAAAGCTAATTTTGGCTTCAGGTTCAATTCATAATCAGTTCCTTTAAAAAAAAAAAGCACGGATAAATATGCAATGTTATTGATGTGAATCATTGAAGCTTGTGTCTTTGCATTAGCCAGAATATTGAGATCTCAGATTGAGTCCAGTTATTTTTGGATAATGTTGGGCTGAAGAGATAAGGAGAATACAGGCTTAACGATGGGAGAATGTTCTACTTGGACGTTGTATTGCTATCAGTGTTGTTATATGTTTTTGATACATCAAGAAACTCTTGTCTGGTCTGGCGTTCACATTTCCAGGATTTCTTTTCGCATTCCCTTTGATCACTTCCTCAGCTGAGCGGTGGTACTATTACATAAAGCTAATCTCACTTCAGTTTGATAAGAAAGTCAAATTTCATGAAGCACACACGACACTGTCAACCCATCTTCTGCAACTCTCTCTGTTCTGCAAACTTTCCACATGGTACACAGGGCCAATGCACTTTTGGTCACTCACTACAGTGCCCTGTACGGCTGCAACCATCCTGTATGCCATGCACATTGATATTTACACATGTACTGTGGTCTGATGTCTGTAATCTGTCACGGGAATATGCACCGAATGCCGTAAAATTCTGTAACAAATACAGTGAGGTAAATGGAAGAGCTCTTCCGATAAGAACAATGAGTCTGTTTCACATAAACCTACTGTGCATCTGCTGGTGTGGTTTCCATGTGGTAACCTCTCCCTCATTCTCTCTGTCATACACACACACACACACACACACACACACACACACACAAAGACAGTGTTACACACTGCAGCAAGTGTGCAAGTGTGTGCAAGCAAGTGTTTATTGTGCACTCAGTGGAGAAAGTCCCAAATGTTACACACAAAAAGAGAAGCAATGCTTTTGTCAAATCTGCGTGCCTGTAAAGCATTCACCAAGACTTAAGGTTCACCCATGTAAGTAACAATCTTTGCGCTTCATTTTTCAGATCTGCATTAAGAACACGAAAGCCATCAAAGGTCACACATTCTGGAAGAAAACGGAAACCTCAGCAGAGGAGGCGGGTGCTGCCACAGGATGTTTTCCTTCAAGAGGCGGGGTGCGAGGTGGGAGTCGATCAGTCAGAAGCAGAAAGAGAAGATGCTACATGAGAGAAAGAATGGGTGACTGAGGCCAGCGCAGGTGCCCTCGTAGCAGATCTCGCCTTTATTTGTGCAGAAGTTGCTGTAGGAGCATGTAGTGTCAGGCGATCAAGATTAGTCTGCTGGCGTTCCTGAGCATAAAAGTCCTGGGGGGCATCTTTGTACAAATCATCTCAAGGCAAGAGGTCGAGATGCGCGTCTGCTGGATCTTCTTGGTCTTCCTGGGCTTCGGATTGTCTCATGCCAAGTTTCTGAGCGCCTGCAGTGGTAGGTTGTCGATTTTCTTGCAACACATAAATCCTTGGTGACAAAGTATTTTCAACCCTTTTTTTTATTGCTTATAGAATGAATAGAGTGAAAATCCAAGATATCTTAGATAATTCTGCAGTAAAAGATATTTCAGATTCTTATTTTAGGGCAATGGGGGTTAAAGGGGTATGCCACCATTTTCATGATTCATATATTGCATAGTATTCCAATGCAATTCTTGCATTGATGTTTTGTAACGCTAGAAATCAGAGAGAGAACCTTTGAATTTGTGATTTGCACTGGGATGTAAAATAGGCTGCTCCATAGACAATCAATGGAGAAGTGACTTTGTGTTGAGGTTGAGGTGTCACACCAAAAATTTATATTCAAGCACCGCTAACGGGTATAAACTGTAGGCTGAACTGGGACACAGGATGAAAGCAGGTGAGTAAAAAGTGAGGTCGACGTGCTTGAACGCGGCACACATCGCAAAAGCTCACTCAGCTCAAGACCAATTCATGTAACAAACAGTAATTCACAATTCACGTTAACCGCGCCCTTTGGGCATGGGGAAATGATACTGACTGACTCACGTATGATTCACCTTTCAGCTCAAATTTTCTGTTTTTCACATGAAACCTGAAGCCAGTTAAAAGGCTGAAATACGCTCAGTCGTGGTTTTGTGAAAAAGTTTCCATGTGTGGGTGGAGTTACTGTGAAATGACAAGTATCAAAGTCCGAATTTCAGTTAGGAAAATTAAATGCAAATAAGAGTTTGTGTCAATTTGCTCAACTGTAATAAACCATTTTCTTTCTTTGGTGTGTTACAGAGGAAGCAGACACCAGCATCCTAAAAACTGTCGCCTCTCTGTTTGGGGTGCAGCTCAACAGCACTGGTAATGATGATTATAAGCCTAAATACTCAGTGTACCTAATTACAGATGTTGCATTACGTTACATCTGTGTGTGTGTGTGTGTGTGTCCATAACTTGTAATCAGAATATAACGTGGATCATGAACACTTCTCTCTCTCCAGACAATCTAAAACTCCTCTGTTTACCGGTCAATGGCACAGTGTCTGTGCCGTGTCCAAACCCGGACGGTGCAGAAGTGGCCTTCAGCCTCAGCCTGGGCCGGGACGTGATCGCCAGTCACTCGTGCAAGGAGCACAACAACGCGTCCAAGCATTCAGAGAACGTCGTGAAAATCAGTGCGGGCGTGGAGCTGCACAGGAATGTCACGGAAGGATCAATCAGTTTTGTCGTGGCCGCCAGGAAATCTGGGAACTACAGCTGTGCAGCCACACGCACTTGGCCTCCTCCCATTCTGCCATTACACAACACCTCGAATATCCTGGTACTCATGGAAGGTAAATTCTCCTCTGAGTTGCTGAGGTTCACCTGTTTTAATGTGCATGCACTCTTAGATTAGGGCTTTCTCATTTCTTATATATTTTACTTTGAATATTTGCTCTCCCAGGACACGACTGCACATGCGAGTCAGACCATGAAGATCAACCCCCCCCTGTGTACCCTCTGTGGATATGGATTCTGGGGATTGCAGCAGTCGGCGCCTACAGCCTCATTGTGACCATCATTGCTTTTGTCAACTGGGTAAGACACATCTGACGTTCACACACAAAAATGCACACACAAGTGACTTTTTCTAGGATGCCCAAAACAAAATCAAACAAAGGATGGGGATTTAAATCCATAAGAAACAAAAGCTTTAGACACCGTTTGGATGAGAAAACACAGCAAGATTCAGCAAACTGCAAATATTAAGTGTGGCATTTTTTAAAATAATTTACACTGCTGTCTCTGTGTCCTGCAGCTCAAGTTGAAGAGAAAAGATTCTCAAAGTGACTACATGAACACCAAACCCAGAGCACCCAAGGGCCACAGGAAGGGAGGCGTTCAGCACCCCATACCACGGCACTTCTGACTACATCTACGTGCAGCTCTGCGGACCGATCACAGAAGATGAAACGGGGGGGAATCCTTCTTGAAAGTTTACTCTGGACCTTTGCCTTTGAAAAGTGGTGGATTAGCGAGCGTGTGTATGTGTGTGAGCGTGCGTGTGTGTGTGTAAAAGGAGGGTTTGATTAGTGTTTTTTTTCCCTGTTCACCACAAGTAGCACAGTTCTTCGTACAGTAATGGTTGTAAATAAAGTCTCTGTTTACTTCTTTTTTGCCTCGCTGTCTTCCTGTCTCTCTCACACATACACACACACACACACGCACACATACACATACACAAAGCTGTAGTTGGAATCCCCTCGGCTTGTGGTCTCATTCGAAACTGTGTGAATGAGGGGAGTAACCATGTTCACGGCTGTGATTCACCAATGTGAGTCAGTGTGGTGTGTCCTGGTTCAAAGTGACGAGCCCTCTTTAAGACACAAAAAACAAAATCTATCTCTGTCAGGCCTCCACACAGAGAGAAGAGTCACTTTATCCAAAACAATTTCTGAAAATCATCTTACCAACCTGCACTCGCACTATTTATATCACATCTTGCTATTTTTCCAGCATGCCCTGACACTTCTGAGAAAAGGGCCGCACAGAGGCAGTTCTCAGAAACCAGAGGTTGATGACAGCCAGATATGTAAGGAGACTGCTAACACTTCAAACAAAAACAATCTGCACCGTTTCCTGTCTTGCTCCTTGAACTTTTCTTTTTTTGTTTTTTCCGCCTTGTGCCTTTTTGTGACCTCGCCGCCTCAGTGGGACGCCACCTTTACCTTGCTCACCTTGCAGTTTGAATGCAGCGATTGCAAGCGCGCAGACAGTTTGGGTTTTATCGCTTTCATTCATTCAGGGTCTTACTCATCAACTATCAAAAGCATCAGCAAGATCCGACATTACCTGCGGGCTTAGCAATTGGATGTCTACTGTAACACTCTTTGTGTCATTTGTAATGAAAAAAAGTGGTGACTCTGTCTTTTCTGTTGCTGCAATTTCCGATTAATTCTGATTAATTGATGAGTCACTTTAGATAGAAATCAGTTGGTAAATGTGCAGTCACTGTAAATATGTAAGTGGATGGAAATTTGGTTAAGAAACAGTCACTATTGCACTCCACAGTAATATAACCTGCTAGGTGGTTTGCTCAATGCTCAGCTAAACAGCCTATAAAGCTATAAATTTCAGATGTAATGACTTGTTCCTTTTATTTCCCATATGTAATCATACATAGAATAATGTGGGTTACCAGAATCAACCTCTGCCTCTGTTTTTTCGTCATAGTTGTGCGGTTCTTCTCAAGAAACTTCCAGAAATTTGTGCATCTTATCAAGCGATCGCTTCCTTATTCTGCATGGCCGTTATTTCTTCCTGCACCTTTTTCGAATAGCATTTCTTTACCATTATAATCTCTTCATCATGAGTAGCATTTCACTATTTCCTTAATTTATATCATGATATTGTGTATTTATTTACTCATTTATTGGTTTTGTTTGTTTTTTATTAGTGATGCTAAATGACGTAATTTCTTGGAAAAACAGCACCTCTCATATTTTCCCTATAATTAATGCAGTACATAATATCATGGTTCTTCACAGGAAAAGTCTTTAGAAATTAACAGTTAGATATAAACTCCTTTTACAGGAACTTATAAGAAAATTGCAGACCTGAAAAATGAAGCATTGCAAAGAGGGACATTAACCTTATTATTGTAATTGTTCAGAATATAAAATGAATTTGGACTGACACGTAATTCGAATTTAAATAGCTTTATTTTGACTAGATACTCATTTATGGTCACAAGTATCAGTCTGGATACTTCCGCACATGGAAAGGCCTCCACAAACTTCCATTCAGTTTTGAAATGTTGTCAGGACATCAGTGCACGTTCAGGTACATACAGACAAAGGAACAGCAGTAGCATTACACACACAGGAACACGACCCTGTTTAATGACCGCACCTTTCTTTTGCAATGATTTCAAGGATGAGTTATGAGGATATCAACATATGGGACAGTCTGTGTTAATGATCGCTGCACAGGCTGACACTGTTGAACCAGTTTCAGCCTCTGAGCCCTCCTCGGGGTCCCAGTCAGTCACTGTGCTTTAAGCTCCGAGTCGGATCCCCGGTCTTCTGGAAAGATACGACTCCTGAGCATCTCCGCCCTGTCCTCCTCGCTCGCAGACTCCAGCTCCTGCGCTGTTACCTGGGGGATGGACACAGCAACGTGAGCGTATGCGGTGTCAGCCTTGATATCGCTGAGGATTTATTTGACAGCGTCACTGAAGCCGCTTCCAACCCATTCTGTCCCTTGCTGACTGAAAGAAAAGCTTAGTATGTGTGACAGTAAATTGTCTGAGAAAATAATCTGCCTGAGCTGCTCCACTGATATTACAGGGTTTCTGCAGGTGTCAGCAAATCTAATTTAATGCTTTTTAATGCCACTTTAAACAAATTTAATGCCCATGTCCAACTGTAGATAGTTTTCTTATAAGAGAGAGAGAGAGAGGGAGAGAGAGAAAGAGAGAGAGAGAAAGAGAGAAAATTGTAAGTATTTGACAATGCTAATCTTGAATATTTGAGAAAATCTAAATTTACATTAACCGTCACTCTATAGTGAATTAGAAATGGCTCACAAGACGGTTTAGAGTCTCAGAATTTATTTGCATATTTCAAAAATAACAAAACCAGCCTGAAGTGGTAGCAGCAGGTGTGGCAGTAGCGGCAGGTGTGGTGGCGACAGAAGTTGTGTTGCTGGTCACGGCAAAGAAATTCAGCACAGTTAACTGCTGCCTGCCTTTAATCGCTGACTTGTGACTATCTGACAGCATGTGTGATTTCATCACATTGACACCCATTGTGCAAAGTTTGAAGATCTTTTTGCACACGCTGCAAAATGCCTCTGCGGGTTTACCGTCGACGGGCTTTAACCAGGTTCTGAATAGTTCCTCCTTCCATCAAGTGTATTAAATTTTTTAATACCTCTGGACATCGACTTGAATGCTTTTTAATGCCATTTAAGGCCTTAATTTTCGCAAAATCTATGTAATGACTTTTAATGCTTTTTAATGACCCGCGGAAACCCTGTATTATCTATTATCTCTTTGCGGGAATCAGATTGAAAGATGCTGAGAGGACAGAAAGTACCACATCCAGACATAACAGTAGCACGGCAGAGTAGCCGCATTTCGCTTGAATTTCATCAGCACTTAAAATTCAAGTGAAAATGGGAGTTTTATGCTATGCTGCTTTCATTTTTGCATTTCTCAATTTCCGGTCGAAGTCAAGTCGGTTTAGACGATATCCATCGTCAATTTAGACAAACAGAGTCTGTTGCAAGAATCAAACATTTGAGTGCTTTTTTGATACGTTTTGAAGCCCTAACATTGTGGAAGGATTGAAAAATCAGCAGTGACCTCACATCATGGAGGAACATAATATGCGACAGCAATATTTAGAAGGTTCAATGAAAACTGATGTGTTGCTCTTTCCAGTTGATATTTTGGAAGGAAAATGCGTCACTATTCACATATTTCTAAGTTATCTACGTAAAGCAGGTCCGCAACATCTTCCGATATGCCTGAGGGAAGAGTTTTGAAACAGTTAATGTGTAAAACTGGCTAACGCTATAATATTATTATGATATTAGCTTTCCTGTCAGATCTGAGAAATGTAATGATTCATGTAAATGTAAAGCAAATATGCCTTACAAATGAGGTGCACAGAAAAGAAATGAGAGAGAGAGGTGAGCAGCATTTTGACAAAAGGAAGGGTCTCATGTCCGTGAGCACTTGGAGGCCTCACCAGGACGGGGGTGTATCCCAGGACCCGCAGGTGGCGAATCTTGACAGCCAGGGGACCCCGGGGACGGGACGTACCGTAGCACAAGGCAGAACTGGGTGTGCAAATGACGGCAATTCTAAGACATCAGAACAAGAGAAAAAAAAATGATTTCTGAACTCTAAAAGGTCAAAATTTGAATTTAGGCATGACAGGATGAATGTAGACTAGAGTTTTGGTTACATGAATGAGAGTCACTGGGAGAAAATGAACCAGCGGCCTTATTTTCACTGAACAGCACAGCACTTTGTGTTAGAAACTTCATCAAGACAAAGTGATCCTCAGCAGTGTGAATACCGATTGGGACTTTTTTTTTTTAATACAGTTTACTTTTTATGTAATTTTCAATTCTGATTTCAGTTTAGTTCCAGTATGTTTTATAGGGGTGAGGTTTTTTTTCTCCTCTTTTCAAGTGTTTAGTTTCAGTTTGATTCAGATCTAGTTCTAGTTTTAAGTGATCTTGTTAGAAGTGGCAGTTTATAAACATATATTGACAGCAATTCAGAACAGGCATTTTGTAATACTAACAAAAAAATCAAATTCTTTTAGTTTTTTTTAAATAATAAAAATAATAATTAGAGGAAAAAAGGCCATTAAATGCAGACAAAAAAAGAGAAATTTAGAAATGTGTGCAGAAAAGACAAAGAAAAAAATGAGAGGTTAGTGTGTGTATGTAGGTCAGTGTCAGTTTTTGATTTATTTTAGTTGGTTTTACAGGTAGACAAGGCAGTTCACACTCTTTCTCACTTATATTTTTTCCAAATTGATGACCACGCTGTTTAACATCTGGTTTTCGTCTAAGCTTCAGTTCCAGCTCACAACAACAGCTTGCTCCTCGGAAAAAGCACATCACTTAGAAACTGTTGTAACTTCAAGTATTTCCCTGACTCAGACTTTCAAAATTTGTTTACATCTGGATGCAAACCAGACAAGGAAGCCACAGGAATGATTATCCCTGTGCTATTAAAGGTAAATAAGAGAAAGTCACTGTTTTGTTCTCTGACTCCTTCTTTATAGATTGTTTTCGTATGAGGCGCAGATGTGCTGTACACGCTCCGTTGCAGGTGTTAAAAGCCCCACACTGTTTAAACGGGAGGCCGCAACATCCTCTGCACAAGCTTAGACAGCATATTCAATCTTCACCCAGGATATCAGAGCACGAGAAAAAAAAATTTGGTTATTGAAAAAACACCTGCAGCTTTGGCTGGTGATGTCACCGCCTGCAACCCAGGGCTGATCTCTTACCTTTGACTGCTCTCTGCTGGAGGAGATTCAACTCCCGACTCCTCTCTGCTCTCCCTTTCAGTCAGCACCGGGGGTTTGCTTACAACACCATCTGAGAGTGAGCACGCACACAGCAGAAATTGTGTTTTGTTGTCATTTTCAAAAGCACCATTAATGCTTTAGAGTAGGACAAATCATGAATTAGACATAATGAATCAGTTTTAACATTGCTGTGATATATTTAAACAACAGAATGAACACTTTTAGGACTATTAAAGCATTTCTGCCTTATTTCACAGTTCGAATTCGAGTGTCTCTGACTCTCTGCGTCCTTCCCCCCCTGCGTCAGTGTTTACCTATGAAGTATGCGTTCTCCACCATCACTGATTCCTGCAGCAACCAGTCAGCTCCGTCGCCCACGGCACCCTGCAGGGCCCGCGAGAGTTCAGGGCTGCTGGACGGGCTGCCCAGGGCGGGGCTTCCCAGGACAGATGGAGGGACAGTCAGGGGCCGAGGGAGGGGCGGGCGGTCCAGACGGAGACACAAGTCCACTGTCTGAAACTTTCTCTCCTGGCCGAGGATGAATTTGTGTCCTGGATAGAGATGGTTATGTTTACATCCAATTGTCAGAGGAAAATTGAGGAAATAAACTTTGAAATGCTGCAAAAAATTAAAGGAAAATTAGCTGTGTGTACTTGGAAATATTCAAAAGCACTACAAACTTTACTGTGGTATTGACATGCTTTTTTTCCGATCTCCACTCAGCTTTTATAATTCAGTGCATCATAAACATAAATGCATAATTTGCATAAAAAAGTGAGGGATGGCAAAGGACAGAAAGAAAAAGACTAGTGTGTGTGTGTGTGTGTGTGTGTGTGTGTGTGTGTGTGTGTGTGTGTGTGTGTGAGCCCTCTGACCTGTGGTAGTGCTGAGCTGCTCCAGTGTGCTGCTCTGCAGGAGGTGCTCCAGCAGGGCAGGGGGGAAGTGGACCAGCACACACAGACAGTAAACCACCTTCAGCACCTCAGGAGGGGACATCCTGGACAGGTACGAGTCCAGAACGCGGCTGACGCTGTCCAGGAACCTGAAGCCACCCGACAAGACAAAAAAAAAAACAAAAAAAAAAAAAAAAAACATCAAGCCTGGCAATCAACAGCCGTGTGAGATTACAAAAACTCAGAAAAGAAGAGAAAATCAACCCAGACACCATACTGTGATGCCAGCCTGTCTGAGATACTGGTAGGATTGTTAATGAGTTACCATTATGTATTTACATAACCCGTGATTATTTAGGAGGAATGGCCTTTATAAGAGATGGACCTACTGCTGTCTGTGCTCACGCAGGTCGTAGTTGAGCGAGGAGTATGCCTTGATGACACACAGCGTGTCTTTGAGCGTTAGAGCGTCTGGGTTCGCGATCAGCCTCTCTGCAAAGGCCTCCATTAAGGCGGCGGGACAGAAGGCCAGATCCTTGAACGCAGACAGGAGGAGGACCACCTGGAGCAGAGAGAGGAAAGTGTTACAACACTATACACTGTGCAATATAACACCGAGCTAACGTTAAAGCAGTGTATGTATTG
The DNA here is from genome assembly GCF_902150065.1 of Myripristis murdjan. NCBI lineage: Eukaryota > Metazoa > Chordata > Actinopteri > Holocentriformes > Holocentridae > Myripristis > Myripristis murdjan. The sequence goes on from NC_043981.1 coordinate 11,470,328, forward strand.
TTATGTAACGTTATAGCAGTGTATGTGACTGTATATGAACACAGTCAGCCAAACTAAGACATGCCTGAATAGCAGATCATTATTTTTACAGTGTTTAGGCAAGGCCAGAGGGAAACATTTCCTATTCAAAGAAAATAATTCCTACTCTTATGAAATGATTGTTGCCATGAAACTAGAGAACATTACGGACTCTCAGCACATAGGAACAATCTTTAAACCTGTACTTACAATATTTTGAAATAGAAAAAATGTCCCATTCTTTATTATTTTGGAGGGAAATGCTTCATTTAAGCACAGGGATTAGCAGACAGTTGCCAGAACGTGAGAGTGTATTCACGCTTGAAGCATGTGTCCCTGCAGTGAATGGTGTCTGGTGATACTTGTGTGTGTGTGTGTGTGTGTGTGTCCGGCACCTGTTTGGTGCGCCATATATCCAGCGTAGTGGCGATGTAGTCTGAGATGCCCGTGAGCAGACCCAAGTCTCTGTAGTGCAGCTCCCGGCAGGCCTTCAGGACTTTAAATATTCTGTTGAAGGGGATTCCATTGATATTCTCTGTCGGGACAAACAGATAAGAAGAGAGAGAGCAGGTTGGTAAGTATTTTAAAGGAGAATCTGGGAGTCTTTGCTTGTTTAGAAGTGGACAATTTGACAATGCATAATATGTAAAATGTGAAAATATAATCTTGGGACAATGGGTGTTGGCCAGAGAAATTTCCAACTTGCAAAAAGAGGTTTTTACCGGTGATCTTCTCACTGCAGACGTCCAGCAGCAGCCTGGAATGGAAGCCCATGGCGGCCATAGTGGTGATCATGTACTGGGAGTTGGGGAGGCTGAACTGGTCTGTCATCGATAAAGCTTTTTTCTGGAGAGGAGAGGCGCACGATAAAATGTAAGTATACGCTGAATATGACTCCCGGCTAAAATGACGGTTGTTTTTGGGAGTTGCTAAGGGAGCACAGCTGACTGTTTCTTATAATAAGAAACTGTGCATTTCCCTGCATACACAAAATCTGCTGCAACATTAAAGCTTCTGATTGCTTCAGTCTGAAAGCTGAGCAACTTGACACACCGACCTCGAGTTTCTTCTTGAGGGCCAGTGGGGCGTCTTTCCCCACGATGCGCATCATCGTCTGCAGAGGCATTACATCCTTGATCCTGGGAAGATGATTCTCAACTACCAGCCTGAGATGGAAGAAAAAGTAATATCTTTGTAAAGAAATCTGAAAAATTAAAGTAAAAAACATACATTATAATGGCTGGGTATGAACGGAGAAACTGACTGGCCTAAATGACAAGGTTTTATTTTCTGCTCCAATTCTAAAAGCCTTCATCATCATCATACGTTTCATCATTCATTTACGGTATGATGAAAAGCAAAGCAACAACTGCTACAGGCACAAAATAAACCTGATTTTTGACACCAGTCGATAGTCATCACCTCATGCCCTCCTTAAGTGCATCGACATTGGGGCTGCTCTCCATGTGTTCCAGACAGGAGGCGAGGATGGACAGACACTTCTCGTCAAACTCATTCAGATTCTCCTGTAAGAGGACAACCCACACAGATACACAAACAATAAGAAGACACAAATACAAGAGCATATTTTCCCTTGACCCTCCTGTTACCTGCAAACTTACCGACATATTTTATCAGCTGGGGTTAATTTGAGAAACCTTAAGAAAATGATTATAATAAAAACTGTTACTCAAGTTTATGTGTCAGAAGGAAGTTTTTTGAAGATTATAAACGGCATGTTATAGTTCCACGTGTGGTTATTACCCACCTGGCAGGCTCGCAGGAAGGTCTGGACCACACGGCTGCGCTGGGGCACACCCAGCTTGATGACGGCCAGGAGACAGTAGGCCAGGTCTTCATGCTGCATGTGCCTTGCCGCCTTCATGGCCTTTTGCAGCAGCTTCTCAAAGCCGGGGTGCTCGAACACCAGCTGTAGCTCGTAGCGCCGCTGCTCCTCGGACAGCTTCTTGGTGGTGGTCCACATGTGCGACAGGCAGTTGCTGATGTGACGGTTCGTGACCTCGCACTGGCAGGTCAAGTCCAACACATCCATGGGGGAGCGACACTCCTCCAGCTTGGCAAAGAAAGGGTTCGCCTTTCGTGTCTTGACCAAAACAGAATCTGTGGGCTGGCTCTCACTGGGGGACGAGGACGGTGACGGCCGAGTGGACTTCTCTTCCAGCCTCTCATTGGGACTAAAACCCTGAGAGTAATATCTCACCGAACTGAGGACATTCCCAGCCAGGGGGGTCTGACTCTGTCTAGTGCTCCAGATGTGTGGCAACCACTTATCACTGGAAGAAGCGTCCCTGACTGATATTATGGGGCGATGTCGCTGTTGCCATAGTGATCTGCGGCTGCAGAATCGCAGGGCAAACCTCATGACCTCCTCTGTCACCCAGGCTGTCATGGTGTCCTGATGAACATAAAACACACTGAAGGAGCTGTGTCAGGGTGGAAAAAATAACATGACACATTCAGCTTTTCAACACTTCAATACTTTCATACATACAAACTCATTTTGTACAACAGATTAGCTCATACTTACACTAAGTGGTGACACAGCTGCCAACAACTTGGTCAATGTCAGAGATGGAGACCAGGTAATGGCAAGAGTCACTCAGTTAAAACTTGCCTGACTTCACTTTATAGGTTTTCCCTACACTTTCCCGTCCCCAACAAATTTATTAATAAATTTTAGTAACGACATGAGGAACTATTTTTGAGCCACAAGGTCAAAAAAACGACACCTTCCTTCAAATCCCGGCCAAATTAGCTGTTAGCTAGCTAACGTTAGCTAAGATGCTGAGTTACTTATTGCTCTAACCATATAAACGGATATAATCCTCCCGACGAAAGTCATGACATCTACCGGGCTGGGCAACACCTCACAGAAGATGATACAAACGACAGACAGCTGCTTAGTTTACCCTGTGTAACATTAACTAGCCCAAAACATTTTAGCATGTCGGCACGCTGCCCCAAGTATGTGCGCTGCCATTTTAGGTCCCACCTCTCGACCTGACACAACGCGAGCTGTCAGACGCTGTCAAACTCTCACCAAACTTTGTTTTATGAGACCCAAAAATATCCATAGACTATTAATCCTGTTTATAAGAAAATATTTCAAACGTGTCGCTCTTTATAATCAAAATTTCCGTGTTTATAACACGCTTTGGGGTTTTTATTTGTGCGTGTTGCTTCCTTGTCGGGCACAATTAAGCGTAGCGCCACTGGTCTCCTAGCAACCGACGCCATCCAGAGCCATGGCAAAGTTTGTGCTCGCTGGTAAAGCTTCTTATTTTGTTTTCGTTGTTTAAACAAACTGCAATCACTTTGGTGTTTTCCTCGAATACAAAAATAATATTCTTCTCTTTCTTTTTTCTTTCTTTTTTTTTTTTTTAATTTATTTTTTTTGTCAGGCAAAGCAGACTGCCCTTTTTATGCCAAAGCAGAGCTTCTAGCAGACAAGCTCCAAGGATCTCTGCCCAACTTCAGCATCCATAAGATCTGCATTCACCCGGATGAATGGGAGGTAACAGTTAACATTCTCATTAACATAATCCCTTGAATTTACAGATTAGGATATCATCCCTTTTAACTTTGTCCATCCTCTGTCACTGTCCTGTGTTAGGAGTGGCTGGAGGTCACCTGCAGAGCGAACGGATGGAAACACCAGCAGTCTCCCTTGATTTGGAGGGACCTGGTGCACCGCGGGGGCAAAGGGATGCTCCTGGGGGGTTTCAGTGACTTCCTGGAGCACTGTCAGGTAGACATCTCTGTAAAGCATATAATTCTGGATCATCTAATTTTGTTCTTAGACTCCAGGTGCCCAAACATGTACGCATATTAAATGTTACAACACTTTCAGCAAGACTTCTGTGAGCAGTCTCTAAAATTTCCTTGCTTATATTGTATAAATGCAGTCTCCAGTTGCATTGCTTTTTTTTTTTTTTTTTTTAAAGGCGTATTCTGTGTTAGCTGATCAATTTATTTAAACTCCTCCACTGCTTCAACAGGCTGATCACTGATCAGAACAGTTGGAAAATAATGGCAGGCAGTGATCATATCAGCCGGCTCACTTTTGTTAACGTACCACACTCTTTGTTTGGGTGGCTCTGGCAGGACTACTACAACATCACATTAGAAATGCCCACAGATCTGATGCTGAAGATTGCAGCGGAGAATCTGGAGACGAAGATGAAGCTGATTGTGGAGGAAGAGCGTCGTGTCAGCCTCCTCCAGCCTTTTCATATATGGATCACCAGGTGGGTTATTAGAAAATCAGAAAGAAAAATAAACTTTGGACGACAGACTTTCAATCTGATGTGCAGCATACAGTAGTCGTTTTTAGTAAAATATTAATGGTATGAATTTCATGTCATGCTTGAGCAACTGGAGAAAGAACAGCTGCACCTGGAAAACTGCTCTCTTTGTCTAGTCAAGTCACTTTTATTTCTATGGCTCATTTAGAAACAACAGGAGTTGACCCAAATTGCTTCACAGTCATGGCAGAGGGGTTTACAATACAAATGTACAAGACTGAGAGAGTTATACATAAAAGACAAGACTAAAATGGAAAACACACTGAAGAGAAATAGAGGTAAAATCAAGTATTAAAATAAGAAATTAAGAAGTTGAGAGGAAATGGATAAAACCAGAAAAAAAAACTCAATTAACCCATCAACAGAAACAGAATACAACTCAATAAGAGAACAACAGAGATGAATTAAGAATGGACTTGACAAAAAACAAACAAACACTGTGTTATAGCAGATTGGTAAAAATAAAGTATTGTGAAGCTAATTCATGGCCTTAAAAAACAAAAATTTTAAATCAGTTGTGGTTTATTTTATGCAATATTTCCACTAGAAACATCTTTGTCAGACATTCACTTTCTTTCTGTACTAAGTTAATTGCAAATATAATTTGCTGCTGCAAAACAGATGCAGGTCAATCCCTGCAATTCCAGTCACAGACACTGTACCTATAATGCTTCTGTAAACGTAATCTTCATTTTCTTCCATATCTGCTCCCAGTGCTCTCAGCCCAGCCTGCCACATGCTGATCCCTGACCTGCTGTCCTCAGACGTTTTCCCCCACGTCTCTGCCGTGAGCCTCCACCTTCTGGACCTGGATGGGGATGAAGAGGCGCTGCAGGGCCTGAGGATGGAGACGGAGGATATGGCTCTCCCTCTGCTCCACCAGGTACTGGACTTAGAGATTCATATGCCCTGTACCTAACACCCCCTATAACTGTGACTCATCCAAACCTCCTTAGTCATACAGTATATTGATCATATTGATATTGACTGTACAGATCATAGTCTTTGTTCCCTTGGCCTGTGGAGGTTTAGCTGAATGTTTTTGACGCTACATGTGTCTGAAAATAAAGATATATGACCATATCTGTGAACAGGTAACAGTTCACACAGATCTGGAACAGGCCTTTGAAGGAGCAGATGTCATCCTGCTGCTGGATGATCGCTGGCCTGATGGCGGCGATGCAGAGAAAAAAGAGGAGGACGAGGAGGAGGAGGAAAAGAGGAGGCAGGTGAGGAGAATCTCAGAGCGGTACCTCCACTACGGACGACTGATTGCGGAGAGGGCCAAAAGGGAGGTGAAGCTGATTGTGGCCGGCGACTCATTTGCCAACCTGAGGTGCTCTGTGCTCCTGGACAACGCCCACTCCATTGACAGCTGCCGCTTTGTCACCGTGGCAACCCAGTTGGAGTATGAAGCCAGGGCCGTCATCGCAAAGAAGCTGAAAGTGAGGACATCAGGTAGGAGACGATGGAGCTAAGATCTTCCTAGCAGGCCTGAGACTCTACACAAAATTAATAATTTCTCTGTCTTCCTTTAATCTAGATATCACAGATGTCATCGTGTGGGGGAACATCAGTGGTAGTTTCTATGTTGACCTGCAGAGGGCGAAGGTTTTCAATTTTGATGGGGCAATCAAAGGACCGGCCTTCTTTTCCCAGCCAGTCCTGGAAATGCTCTATGACAGGTGAACGTTCATAGCGACACATTTTGAAGAGATTGACTGCATTAAGATCACATAAAAATAAAATGTGACGCAGCAGTGCTTATTCTTGTGTCAAAAGTCGAAGTGAATAATTCTTAGGTGTGCTTTTCAAACTTGTTCCATACTTTGGCTTGCCCTTTGTTTGTTATAGCCGGTTTAGGAGTCAGATGGGCGGGGTTCACAGCAAACACAGCTGGGCTTGGCTCTGGTCTGGCATCACAATACAGCACTGCCTATTCAAATGCACCCTGATATGATACAGTTGCACAAAGCCTGTCTATCTGATCTCTCTGACTGAAGACATCCTGTGTAGGAATATGCCATAAAGCCTAATTCTATAAAATCTATTTAAGTAATCATCCTCTCCCTCTTAAAGGAAATGGCTGGAGACAGAGTTTCAAGACTTGGTTGGTTGTCGCCGTGCGGATGTGGTTTCCAAAACCCGCCAAGGAGCGGCCATGTCGGCTGTCAACGGCATCCTCGCTGTCCTGAAGGCTTGGAATGGCGCTTGCGGTCAAGATGAGGTCCTCTCTTTGGGCGTGAAGTGCCAAGGTAGATGAAATTTAGTCTTCAAGAACGAAAGTCTTTAACGAAGAAGAGACTGATTAAGGGCAGCCTATTCACTTGTCTTACTCCAGATCTGTGAAACTGAGGTTTAGTTTGATTGACTAACGATTGCCTTTGGCTGTCTGCAGGCCACTACAACCTCCCAGACGGCATTGTCTTCTCAATTCCTGTGACCTTCAAGGACGGTAAGTGGTCTCCGCTGCCTGATGTGACCATTCAAGACGAAATGAGAGAGAGACTACAGCTTTCTGCCGATGAACTCAGACAGGTACATCACGTCAAACAATTACAGGGTGTTTGAAATAGCAGACTTTTTTTTTTCCAGCTCCCACGTCACACTGCTTTAGGTGGTGTTTTCAAAATGCCTTTCTATGGTACTGACAAGTGATTTTGCTTTTTCTTTCCTAGGAAAAAGAGCTTGGATCGGAGAGTTAAACACATACTATGAATGCAGAGGACTTTTAACAGATGCTTAAAAAGGTTTTTCATATTTTCATGAAGCAAACTGACTTGCATTATAATGAGACATGAGAACTTGTATGTCCGCATGTCAGGTTTCCAGCTGGTCTAGAGGAGAGTGAGAAAGATAGGTTAAAAAGAATAAAAGCAGATGAACCATAAATTTCAGTGCCACATTTCGTATTTGTTTCAGTTTGTTCTTTTATTCTCTTTTACTTCCACATGTGTAGTTGCAATTTGGTTTAACCAGTTGAAATGACAATAAATCTTTTGAGCTGTTGTGAAACTCTTCCCTGGCAGCTGTGTTGTAGTTATAGATGTAAAAGATCAAACTGAGTACTTTCTGGAAAAAAAGGAGAAATTAGAAAATAGATTCCTTTTTTGTTTCTTTTTAAATTGTACAGTTCTTGTTAAGTGCCTTTATATAGTTCAAGAAGCGATATTTTTTTAAGCGTAAAACAAACACACTACTACGATACACAAACTAGTCTTTGTTAATATCCTTCTCTAAATCTGATGTCACGACTTGCCGCCTGTTTTCATTTACAATGGGGGAGTTTTTGAAAAATGAAAATACATCAAAACTTATTTGTCTCACTGGTAATCAGATATTTATGTCTAAATTTAATGGGCCCAATTAAACTGAAACCTTCAAATTGGTCACAAATTGTGCAGTATTTTATCAGTTGACAAGGACAACTTCGACAGAGTGCTGTTTTTACATGCAGAATATACACGTTCCTTTAGCATTTCTACACTATACACAAGGAGGCATTGACCAAGAAAAGGAAAGGTTAGTACAAATACAGTGCACTATGACAAGTTGGGAAATGGACACGTAGTCTGCAACGTTATATTCAATTTGTACAACCCACGCCTGAGATTCAGATGCTGAGTGCTATACAAATGTAAAACCAGCCTGTTCAAACAATTGAACACTGCTTTTTTTTCTTGCCAGTTTGTCTTTTCAAATTTTCCATAAATCCCCAGCAGCGGCCAAAGTAACATGTCATTAAATTTATATATTCTTTCAAAAAAGAAAAACTCTGCTTGAGTAAAAATAACATTCTTTAGAAGGTTGACCTCAAATATTGATCATGGTAAATACATGCGTGATGCATGGCATGCATGGACTTGTTGTGGCGCAAACTAGATCCTTTGTAAATATACACATCCCAGCGATGAATATACATGTACAAACAGTTGGACATGAGTCGGCCTGTACTTTCAACAGAGTGGGAGCTCAACAATAAATACAGTTACTTAATGCTTTGAATGGAAAAAGGAAATTATATTCACAAGTATCAATAAAATTCAGGCCTCACTCACAATCAAATTCAGGAGCAATTCTTTTATGATGCCTCATCGAAGTCACTTGTGTGTAATGATCTTGCTTGTTCAACATCCAAGACAGTCGAAGCATTCGTTTCATTTCCAGGCAACAAGTGAAACTGACCACTAGTGACTGAATGCTTTTTGACAAAGCTGTAACCTCGGAATAAGGGTAATGTGACAGATAACACTATGGTTGTTTTACTATGTAAAACACTGGGGATATGTAACTACACTTGAGACTTGGGAGTCCATGGCGTGATCATTAAAATGTATATCATATAATCATTATGGGCAACTGAAGAGATAAAATCTATTACTTTTACATTTTCCCTCAGCATGATAAAGTTCCATTAACTGACCTTTAAATTAAATAATTTATCATATATTATTAGCTATAGAATCCAACATTTCAACTCTCTCAATAAGACCATCTAAATAAACATCTGCTAGTGACTGAAAACAAGGTGGAAGGGTTAAAGGAACAGTTCACCCAAAATACAAATAAACAAAGTCTTTTGGCACCTAATGCAATCTAACCATCCAGATCGTTTCTGTATGATTTGGCGAGGTCTCCGGTCAGTATCTCTTCACCCAAATACAATGTGTATATGTATGCGGGGCTCACACTGTCAAAACTTTAGATGTGAAATATTTAGCAGCTTGAGCTTTTTCCAAAAACAATGACGGTGATACAGCTTGCAGGAAATATTTCCCAACAAAACTCTTCTCCCCCCAGGGTTGTGGGTTGATGCCGAGTATCTGTGTCATTGTTTTTGGAAAGAGCTGCCGCTGTTTTTCTTAGTTTGAGTTCTGGATGGACAGATTGCACAAGGGCAAATGAGAAGATATCTTTTTTTTTTTTTGTATTTTGGGTGAACTGTTCCTTAAAGCTCTTAGCCAAGGTGAAAAACAGGGGCATTATCACAGTATTGTGACAGGAGACTAAGCTCAGATCGGTTTCTCTCAAAGCACAGTGAGAAAGAGGGCTGGAGTCTCTTGTGAGATGGTAGATGAGGTGTAACGTTATGCCACCCATGACAATAATGACTCCTCTATAAATTTTACCCCAAGCTAGCTCTGCCCAGAAGATGCCCTCATCTGACACCACGAAACATCAAGCCTGCATGCATTACGACACAACAAAAACCTCTCTTGTGGACGCAAAATTATATCACTAATGATTCCTGTTACAGTTTGTACAAAGATCGGTGTTGTATCATTCTGAATGCAGTAGCTGACCAGACCTTGAGCTCATGATTGGCTGCTTCCTGGACTGGAAGCAACACAACCCAGGTACCAAGTCTGAAACAAACAGTGGCGTCTGCGAAAGCCAAACACACCAAGTAATCTCACCCGTCTGCCACAAAATCACGAACCCACGGCCACTCAACCCAAATCTTTCTGATAACTGTATGTAGCAGTAGGTATGTGTAAGATGAAGTTCTAACCTGTACAAATAAAAACAAAACAGTTGTAGATGGATCGGGGGGAGGCAACAGAGAAGCTAGGACTGTGGTTGATGCTGGGGAGACGGAGGTGTGTCTGGAGCTCCTGAGGCTCCTCCTGCTGCCTGTCTGTCAGAGCTGAAGCCCAGCCCCTCGTCCATCTGCTCCAGTTCACTTTGGTCCAGAAGCTCAAAGTCCTCTTCCTCGGTTGGAACTAGCGTGTCGTCAGGCACCTCCTCGCCGGCGCCGCTTTCTGTCATAACCGCTTCGTCCGGGTCCTCGTCGGGCCCCAACGTCGCCGTCGCAGCAGGGGTGGCGTAGGTCTCCAGAGCGCCTGGGGGGGTTTCGGTGGGGAGGAACTCGGCCAGGGAGGGCTCCTCGCTGGCCTCGCTGGAGCGCAGCAGAGCTGACAGAGTGTTCTGCACTACGGTGGAGATGGCCGTGCTCACGATCTCCTCACTCAAGGCCTCCAAGGACCGCTGAGTGCCCTGGGTTACCGTGGCCTCCTTTCCCTCTCCTCCTTGCCTCCCCGCTCTCTCGTCTCCCGTGCCCCCCTCTCCTCCGGGTGGCCGTCCGTGTCCGTTGAAGTGTGTGTTCACGAAGTGGAGCGGGGATGCCAGGTGCTGGATGAGAAGGCTTGCCGGGCTCAGAGGCTCACCCTCCAACGTTTCCCCCCCCTGGGCTCCGTCACCCTGGCTGGGGACTCGCATGGGGAAGTGGAGCAGCCCGTGCTCGATGGACGGGAACTCCTCAACTGAGGGGAACTCGGGCAAGTCCCGCAGGTAGGCTTCTTCTGGGTCACTGTGCACACTCTGCTGGTCCATGTCTGGGGGTGCAGAAAGCAGGTCAGATTTATTTAGATGGCATCAAAGTCAACTTTATTTACCAAGTGCAAGTTCTATCCCAAACAACCAAAAGAAAGCATGCAAAAATTCTGGTAAAAACAGGACAAAAAAGAACAGATGATCATTTTGCAATATGAAGAAGTGAGGGCACTACAAGTCAGGATTTGGACTATATAAGTAGACCTGTGTGGAAAAGCCCTGCGGTTACACAGTTAGAATGCTAAAACTATTTTGGTACAGAGAACCACTGTTTTCTGAAAGCATCTTCTTCTTTGCTTATCAAAATGATGTTATTATTATAATCAATATTTTTATTTTTAAGTAACCTTCCCTAACCAGGAAAACCCCAGTTGAGATAAAAACATGTAGACGCTGTAGTCTTACATGTTGTGAAGATAAAGCAAAACCGACTGAGAAAGTGAATGTTATATATCAGCAGATCCTGGAAACAGTGTGTGCTCAAGGCCACACGTCATTTCCAGTGATGTTTACCTTCAGAGACGTCGGTGAGCTGAGGAGTGGTGGCTCTGGACACTGAGAACCCTCCGCTCTCCAAGATGGACGCCTCCTCGTCTGACAGCTCTGAGTCTGTGATGGCCATCGCCAGAGCCGTGGTCTTCACATCCACCTGACCAACGACACCACAGCACAGTGAGGCAGTGTTGGTTATGAAGATTAAGAATCAGAATTTGCTCTTAATGACTTGCCTGGTGAAATAAAGGTTGAATTAAAAATAAATAACTGAAGGATGATTTATGGAATCCGAAAAAATGTACACATATTTATCACATTTTTTCCTTGTTGTCTTTCTCATGAATCATTTTCTCCTCAGACAGCTCATTCCTCAGGCCTGAGAGCTGGAAAGGCCGATCAAATTCTTAAATGTACAGTCATATGTTTAAAGAAAAGCTTTATGTTTTTAATGATAATACACAGTGGTCTCACAGGTACAGTATTGTGTGTTTTTTTGTGAATAAAACACTTCCAATAAGCATGTCGATCTAATAATCGACATTCCTTTGCCTTTGCTTTCTGAAATGCAGCCAAGTGGATAATTGATTGAAGCTACTTAACAGTCCTGCTGTTGTACCGTCCTCACAATCACGAGGACCACGATGAATCTTGTCACACCAAATGTCACGCTCCTGAATGCTGCCCTGCTCCCATAGGCGGCCTTACGGCTGCTGTGCACACACTCTAACGCCTGTGGTGCTGGATGGGTTTTATCCTGCATGTCCTTACCGTTGGAGCGAAACAGGACAGCTCCTCCTCGCTCTCGCTCTCCGTCTCGGCCCTGGGCTCGTCCCCCTCCTCCGACTCCTTCTTCACCTCTGTTAACACACACGTACACACACACTTTTAAAATGGCACCCACGACTGGGAAATGTGAACTTCAGATGAACACCAGCGTCACATGGTAGTGATGGCTGACGGGAGTGGCATTCTATATTATGCCATGCCTTCACAAGTAAAATATAGGGTTTATGTTTTTTTTTTCCTGCAGAACATACACACTAACAGCTTGTATCAATATTACAACCACAAGCACTGCTGGTTTCCTTTAAAAACCATGCTTAAATCTATGTCTGGGGCTTTACAAGAACACTCACTCCTCTTGTCGTGCTTGCGGTGCTCGGTATCTCCCTTCATGCTGTAGTCCAGTTTCATCAGGATTGGCTCCAAGCCGGTGTACATCCTCTGGATCAGCTCATGATAAACCACCAGCGGCCACAGCAGCACACTTAAGGCTGGACAGACACATTCACAAAAAAAAAAAACATGACTACCCTTGTCCAGCACAACTACTGAAATATCATGGTACTCGCACATAGAGTGGATACTTTACGTGCAAAAACGGCAGACTTGGCATGGACGATGCAGCTACTTTATGTGATATAAAGAGATATACTTAACAAGAGGATGTGAAAAAAAATCTATATAACCACTTAGCACAATTACACAGCAATGTAAGGGTGAAATGAGAACAAACAGGATTGCTGATATTGGTCCTATAGAAGTCATTAACGAAGAATGCAAACCACAACAAAATGTAATTACTTTGCTTTAAAGCAACACTGCCATTAACAATAACCGCACCCTCTGGTAGTAATGAGAGACAAAGAATGCTACGGAAAGTTCAGGGCCTGGCACATCAAAGAGCTTCTGATGCCGATGAGGTCAAAGATAGCTCACCTATGATGTAGGAGATCATGATTCCTGGTACATAGTGTCCGACCACAGCGAGCACAAAACAGCCGCTGCACATCATCGCACAGAACTGGGAAGCAGAGAAGGTAAACAGGGTTACTGAGGAGTCGGGGTGCAGGGGAGGAAGTGGAAAAAGTTGAATCTCTGCAGGTGTCGGGTGTGTGAGAGGGTACAACGTCTGAATGTGTTGCAACTGCAGCGCCTGAGGAGATCATATAGCTTGTTTTTGACAGCAGCGGTTTTATATAGTATATAACATCAAAGACAGAGAGTGACAGAAAAAGGAAAACATATTTGAGAGACACACACTCATCCCAGCTATGCAGATTCACATCCCATCATAACCATTTAGATGGTTGCTTAACTGAATCCAAAGACCTATTCTGTCTTACGGTAATGGCAATATGGACAAATTATCAAATGGTGGATCAATTATCATGATATGTTTGGCTGAATACTTTGATATTGCAACAGTATTGTAGGGATGAAGATGTTTACACAAAAGGGATTTTAAATTAACAACTATCTTAAAAGCAAATATGATGACCAAGCATCTAGAGGCAAATAATACAAAAAGTAGAATCCTTTTCTGAGTCTAATCCACTCAGAAAAGTGCATATCTTTACTCTAATGCAGGCTTTAAAACCAGGAAAAGACATATATCTATACCATATCTCCATATTACAATATCCAAAATCCCAGATGACATCTAGTCTTATATCACAATCAATTTAGCATTGATATAGACATGCCTTCACTCCGATCGAGGCGCTGCGTGAAGACTAACCAAATATCTCACAGACATATAGTTAACATGAGGAGGGGTAAAATATCTGACTTTCAGACTCCAGGATGGATCAAAGGCACAATATTATAATGATTCTCCTCGCTCTACACGTATTCACATTCCCATTTCCCGTTGCCTGTAATTCACCGTAACTGTTTTAATTGTGTTATCTGTTTGGCCCTGGAGTCCAGAGCCGAAGCGCTGTACCTTGCCGTGGTTCTGACGTTTGTACTGCAGCATCTCCTGCAGGTAGAGGCAGCAGGTCAGGTAGCTTTCTGCCAGGTGGTGGCTGAGCTCGGGAACGCTGAGCAGGCGCTGCTCCACGCTCATGGTTTCTCTGTGTGCAGAGGAGGACAAACACACGCACAAACAAAGAAGAGAGTTACAAAATCAACACTTGCAAAGAGCAATAACCTGCACTTAACAGGCTATACTTGAGGTTTCAGAGAGAGGCTGCATAGCATTCCACATGCAAGGAGGAAGGGAGACTCACCAGTGAACACAAACAAAACTGACCAAACTGGACCAGCAGAATAACACCAGTTATGATTACATGTTAGGAAATGTGAAGAGATGATGAAAATCACACCACAGAGACAGAGACACTGTGGAACCTTTACATAACATGATAAAAGTTTAACTAAACTGAGCTCAGGAAATGAGAATAACAGAGTGGCACAGCAGAAAATATTATAATGCAGGCACTCTGTTTACAATGTATACACTACGCACCTTTGCACTGGGTGGGCCTCTGCATGTTGAACTGCAACACAAGAGAGGAAGACATGATCAGCTGTTGATCTTGTGCATATTTCAGTCGAGGTAACAAGAAAATGTGCTTGAGTAATGAGTCAAACACTGAACACACAAGACTCAAAGCAAATATATGCAAATTGAAAGAGATTAAAGAAAATTGTGGAACCTTAGGGTGAACAGAGTCTCAACAAATTTTCCCTTTCCAAGTGAACAGACATATTTTTTAATTATGAAAAAAAATAATAATAATAATATTAAAAAATAAAATATAACGCTGGGTCATCAGGTTTCAAACTCACATTAGTTTTCATTCTTGGCCAATGATTAACAGAGTCATTTAAATCTACATTTTCTACATGTCCGCCTTGTGTTTTACAGACCCTGGAGCCCAGCATTTTTGATAAGGCTAAGCAAATATATTATTTTGCCTTTATACTGACTTTTATTTAACAAAAAAGTGAAAAGTTTTGGTGTCCTGTTGTCTGACTGCTGATTTTTAAAACTATTTATTTATTAATTTTTAAAGAGGTTTTATCACCCTACCAAACTTCAATTCTGGGGGGATACACAATTGGAAAAACTATTGTGAACTGTTATCAACCTTCAAAATTTCCTAGTATTTTATTTATTTATTTATTTTTGTCTTGGAAAAAACAGGAGCATGACAACAGGATTTTAACATACGTGCAAAACTCTGCCTGATCAACCACCAATCACCAACACCAAAAAAAATGATCACGTATAAATTCAGCGAGGATTTTTCACCCAATGAAGGTGCACGGCTCCACGACGACAGCTTTTATCTTAGCAACACTGAACATTTGCTTGTGTAATGAGTGACAAACCCAGAGGACAAGATTCAAATTACATAAGTGCCGGGCTTACCAGTGATGAGGGGCAATTTGTGCTTCCATCTCTCCAGCAGCATGAGTCCCAGCAGGGACACACTGAGCAGGAACAGGGGCCGCAGGGAGGTGGAGGACAGGAGCCTGAGAAATTGATAAAACAACGTGCGTTATGTTCAACAGCAGCATGGACATAATGGAAACACAAATCACTATTAGGAAACTTCCACGTTTTAGTAAACAGGGCTGAACGATATATTGATATCTGATCAGGCATGATATTAAAATCTCAAAAGGCAACAATATGGACGATAAAAATTAGAGTTATGGTTAGCCGAA
Source organism: Myripristis murdjan (assembly GCF_902150065.1). Lineage (NCBI taxonomy): Eukaryota > Metazoa > Chordata > Actinopteri > Holocentriformes > Holocentridae > Myripristis > Myripristis murdjan. Next base: position 11,485,960 of record NC_043981.1, read on the forward strand.
TACAGTGACTGATCAAATAAAATAAAATAAAATATTTTGTAAAGTAACTGCATTCTCCACATCCACTTTGTATTATGATGCTGTTTTTTAAGGAAGGCTCAATTTACACTTAAAACATTGTTGAAGCATTGAGATATTGCACCAACATGTTTGACTTTCACTGTTTTTAAATTTATTTATTTTAATGCAGCCTAAGACAACAGTAATTGCACTTTCTACGTCCATTTGGTATTATTATGCTGTCTTTAAAGAGTCACTGTGGCCACACTTTAAATTTCAAATACCTGTGAACCCATAGTCATATCGTATATCGTATCGCCACCGAGATATTTGGCATAAATATCGTGTTGTGACATGTTGTCCATATCGTGCTAGTAGAATATGAGTAGGGAGAAAGTGACAGCTGGCAGGAAGCGACATGAGGCTGCCAGGATTGAGCTAAACAAGAGTTACCATGCCTAACATTTCAAAATAACTTTCTGTCACGACCACACACCATCCTAAAATATTCTTTAAGACATGTCGCCGAATTATCCGAGCTGGAAATTAAGTTAAACTGCCGCGAAGAGTGCGTTAGCATGCGGCTAAAGACGTGGGATTAGCTAACTTATCCTGACGTTCACTAGTAATGCAGCTTGGCTAAAGTTAGCCCGCTAGCTAACGGCTGCAGCGATACCGGTGATAAACAACCATAAACAACAACAAATAAACATCTTGACGTTTACCAGAATAAGGTGTTGAGTGTCAGGGCGACAAAGATGCTGTACAACGGCCTCTCCCAGACGAGCAGCCTCTGCACCCACAGCAGCAGGGGCTCGTACTGCGATAGCCAGCCCTGGAGACGCTCCCGCAGGCGGACGAGCTCCGGGTTGCCGTCCCCGCAGGCCTGCTCCGACGCCCCGGCGGGGAACAGGGCCTCCAGGCCGACCGAAGAGGAGGTAACCGAGGGGCGTCTTCTGGCCTCCTCTCCGCTCGCCATGTTTTCCCCCTACTTTGTTATGTTGTTTTGGAGATCACGGGGTGTAGGGAATGACCAACATCAAAGCAGCCAGAGTGGAAAAAAATTAAGCTTCCGGTTTCCGCTTTCAAAATAAAACCATGTTGACAAATGGGACAGCGACATTTTCTTGTGAGCCAAATACAAACGTACAAAATGACACGGAAACAACCTGATTTATTTTTTTTTTTTTTTAGCCAATTAATATGCAATCACTGCCCTAAACCCTCTCAGATAATTAACATACATTCATTGTTACTTATGTAAGCCTGGTGAAGAGGCATGCTGCTGAAAACTCGGACTGAAACACTGTTTTAGCATCTAAATATTCTTATATAATCTACTGATTGCTCTGTTTTATTTGATATAATTTTGGTATTCTATATACACGCAATAGGTCTTTTCAAATGCAATGACTATGTTTACACATGACATTTATTTATTTATTTATTTTTACCTTGGAGGCAGTATTGCTCAATTTCCGGTTGGTTTAGATTAATTTCCAGCAACTTGACGTATCTACAATATGGTTGGGCGAATGGCTCTGACAAGGCCTGTGACGGATTAGAAAAAAACACAGTCACGTGTTTGCTTTTTTTTTTTTTTTTTTTTTTTTTTTAATTGTGTTGTGAGCTCGGAGCTCTTTCGTACCACCCTGTGGTGTTCAGATGCTGCTGCACACGTTGAACCAGATACAGCAACATTTTCTTAAATTTCTTATGTATATAAAAAATCTTATTATATTTTTATGTGAAGAGAAACTATACGAGAAGTTTACACCATCCAAATCTGCATCCCACCTGTTCCTAATCTGGAGGCGTGTGTCTGAGCCTTTATCAGCATAAGGCAACGCCTCCTAAACACTGTATGAGACATATCACCCAGGCCAATGACAGCCAGCTTCTGCAGTGCTCTGAGCCCCAGGCTGATGCTGTGTGCAAAAACGCACATCAGCATATGCACTTGTATTGTAAGCTCCTCAGTTTTAATGTTGACACTGTTTTCATGAGAAAGTTTTATTCTTGTTTTATTGAATCTGATCTTACCTTCTCTTTTATCTGTTGGTGCAGGTCACTTTCTGTTGAGCAGAAAAAAAAAAAAACATCTGCAAGGTGTTGTGAAGGTGTGCATTGCTGTGTGTGATCGCTGGTGCACCCCTGAATGAACTCCACATTTTTCACTTGTTTTCAGCTTGCTCTTACATTTCCCCAGATGTATTTTTCCAGTTACTGAAAAGACCAGCCATGTGCAACCTTTAATACAAATGTTTAATACAGAAATATACAACTTTGAGTAATCATATTGATCAATTTGATCAAATGCAGCTTTTATGGACACTATGCTGGGGACTTTATACTCATTACAATATAAATAAGACTAAGCAGACCCACAGTGTGTAGGTTACCTGAAGTAAGCTCACTGTGTCCATTAATTTTACTCCACTATCCCCCAAATACACAAAACTCCCTTTTATGACCACAACGCCTGTCTTATGATCAAGGTAAACACCAACACAAGGGCATTTTTCCTCCAGTTTCCTCTTCGTTTCTGTCATTCAATCGTCATTTCTGAAAACAAAAAGCACAAGGATTCTGAGTGTAGCATTATAACCGCACCCAGTGAGAGCTCAGGCGATCCTCACTTGCAAGGCATCAACCAAGAGAGGCTGCTATCATGTTTTAGTCGGGGTTGTGTGACAAATGCATGTATGTTTGACACATGCATGTATGAGAGAGTCATGCACAAGACGTGGCTGTCTAACAGTGGGGCTATTTTCTTCTGTTGCACTGACAAACATGTGACAGCATGACATGTGAGCCAAGTCCTGTTGCAACTGTCAGTGTAATAACTTCACACCAACATGCTAAACCATTAACTTAATAACAATTTTCTGTATAATGTAATAAACCAGTTGATGTGACAAATTTCCTGCAAATGTAATAAAAAGTACCTACCTTCAATGTAATATGTTTTTTTTTCCTGTTAACATAATAATTATTACATTAATGGGAAGGTTGAATGTTTCACTTTTAAAAAATAGAATAACTGAACTGATAATGTAATAATCAAAATTCAATACTCAACTGTCACCCAGTGGCAGGTTTGCTATTAATGATAATTAAACTGATTAATTAAACTGTCTTTTGTTCATTCTAAGTATTTTTTCTCTTCTTTTTGTCTTATCACAATATTAGAACATTACTGGGATGAATTATATTAACACAAAGGGTGAAATGTCCAGTTTTCAAAAATGTCATCATTAACCTGATAACTATTTAAGTCAAAATGCAATAGATAACTCATCCATTCACAGATGTGTATGCAACTGTGCAACTCCCATGTACCTTCCACTAACGCAATTATTATGCTATGCAGTGCAAATTGTTATTACATTGGTGGTTTATTCTGTTATTGCATGAACAGTTGCAGCAGAGCCTCTGGTGGCTAGAAACCAGACAGGAAAAGGGAGGAAGGGGGGATCCACAGCCTACCTGCCTGGGTTCAGGGCTAGAGCTCAGGCCTACAGGCGGTAAGGGGAGGAAGGGGCACCCGCAGCACCCATGGTGCTAGGACAAAAGGGCGTCAATACCTGCTGGGGATAAGACCAAGGCCTGCAGCAGGTCGGACAGAGAGATGATGCCTTTCACCAGGTCAGCTCTGTCCACCAGGACCAGCCGATGGACCTGTGAGACAGGACGAGGAGGGAGACGTTCACCTCGGCTTCTCATGCGATATGATCACAGAGCCTTTGCCCTTGAAAGAAAGCTAAAGTCAGCTGTTGAGGGGAGGATCTCTACCTCAGCTTTGACTATCCGGTCGATGATGGTTTCCAGGGTTTCGTCGGGATAGCACTTAATCACACCCTCGACAAAACACGTGCGTCTCTGAACGGCCTCCTGCATAGTCATGTCCAGGTTGTTGTACGTCTTCTGGGCTGCGAGGTTCTGCCATCACAGCAACACAGAAACCCCATTTGTTGACTGCTGTATGGTATGTTTTGAATGTATGCAATTGCAAATATCAGCCTGATTTCACAAAACACATTACAGGAGATTGTTTGATTTCTTGAATAAAACCAAGGCAGAACTTACAATCACATCAAATCTTGAGTAGAGTGCCACCACTTTGCCTGAGGGAACAAAAAATTGGATGCTTTAAGAGATTCAGCTCCCGTGACTGGACATTTTCTACTTTACATCAGGATTTAAACAATGCAGACCTTGCTCGTCCACCACTGGCAGCGCAGACACCCTCCTTTCTACAAAAATGGAGAGGGCGTCATAGACGGTAGCTGTTTCACGAACCGTGGCGATGTTGCTGAAGGTTCCTATGCCCAGCTCTTGAATCGGCCTCTGAATGAACTGAGGTTTGGGAACTTTCCCTCCCTGAAAACAGCCAAACACCACAGAAGAGGAATGTTGGTACTGAGGCTGAGGCTTGTTTGCTCTTGAGTAAGAGTAATTAAAGTAGTTAAGCATTTACAAAATAAGAAGCAATTTATATTAATTTGCAAAAAGGAGTTTGCAAAAGCTGACATTCAGCTCCTGCTGAGCTCCCCTGATCTTTGACAGCCAATATAAAGAGCCATCTGCTGAATCCAAGGTGTCATAAAAACCCTTAGCTTTTGCTCTTTATTTTCACCTCCTCCATTTTACAAAATTCAGCATGGCAGTTTGAGAGTTGCTTCGAACAGGAAAGGGAGTGCGAGAGGAGAACATGACTTTCATGGGGTGATGGTCAATTCATTTTCATGCAACGGGAGCGTCACTCTAACACCAATGAGCCATGTCAAAGCTTGCTCACAAAAATATGGAGGAACTTCAGGATTCTCTTGTGGGTCAGAATGTGCAAGACGTTCCCAGACTCGGGGTCAATCACCGGCAACCTGTGGATCTTGTACTTGAGCAGGGAATAGATGGCATCAAAGAGGCTGCAAGGAGAAGAGAAGGTATGGAACGAGGAAGTTACTGACAACAGGACATTATAGAGTGACAAAACATATATATTTCCAGATCTGTGCATGAGACGTGCTACATAATAGTTTTAGCAGGACAGTTTCACATGTGGGAGAGTGTTGTGTGGGCTCACCTGGCCTCAGGAGAAATGCTAATGAGGAAGTGATTGGTATACTGCAGAAAAACATCTGGACAGAGAAAGAGAGAGCCCTTTAACGGGAAATCACAACAGAGACGTGTACACAGCGGTGATATCATTGGCCGTGTGTTAGTTATTTACTTTGAAATGAATCACCTCTCCATGTCTCAATCTTGTGGCTCTCCAGCTCATAGATTTGAACCTTGCAGGGGGAAACCACAATACCAAGAGATCAATACGAAGTCATGATTCAGCCATTTTAGGTGCAACTTGTTGAAACTGACTTCAGTGTATTTGCTACTCACCATGGGTGACTTATAATAGCGATGTAAGATATTGATGAAATCTGTAATTGTCAGCATACCTGTGAGAGGAAGAGAATTATGCCACTATTACCATAATTCACAAAGGGTGATTTTTCACCATGGCTGTGTCATTAATCTCTCCTCTTACCCACAAATCTCTGTAACTTGTTGTCCCAAAGAGGTGCAGCCCTCAGGCCATTGGCCACCAGTGCAAAAAAGGCCTTTTTGACCTTAAAATATCAATAAATTCACAGTCAGAGTTAACTTTTACAAGCTATAACACATACTTAATAGAGTATTTGTGATGTTGCTCTTACTTGTAGTGTGGTATCAAATATGACCAGTTTGCAGCTGGTTGGAATGGCATCATAGCAGCAGTGATTTTTCATGAAATTCATGTAGACTGTGGCATCAGCCTCTAGGAGAAGACACAGTCACATATAGGCGCGGCTTATTACAGCAACATAACAGATATTCATATTGACATGCACAGATGCATACAAAACCACATGGCTACTAACAAACATAAACACACACACACACCCATATTCATGCATGTGTGCTCCCACAAACCTGTACACATGCAAGGAGGGGAAAGAAATGGAAATAGCCACTGTACCTTTATTTTGCATTTCCTTCTTCTTCTTTTGGAATGAGACCTGCAACACAACACACGCCATAAAAGACTGCCAGAATAGCTCGAAATCCACAAGGCGACCACACACTATCTTTCCAGTTTTCCATCTCTTAATTTTAATTGTGCCTTACCTGACAGGGAGGCTCCATGATTCTGTTTTGCGTCCATAAAAACGTTGCGCTCACAGTACAAAACAAAAACTGCTGCTGGCTCGGCTCATGCCTGCATACGGACAGGCCTCCGCTGCTCCTTGCCCCTTCCCACGAAGCAGTTGGGTCTATATTAGGAGCTCTCAAGCGGTATGTGTCAGGTCAGGGGGGGTTGGGTTGGGTGGGGCGAGGGGAGATGGCAAAGGCCCAGTAAGGACGGTCCCTCCAGACTCCTGCTTCCTGTCTCCATTAAACACAAACTTGTCGTCACCTCGGCTTCGTGGTTGCTTACAGGGCTGGATTGGCTTTTGAGAGCGTAATCTCCATCTGTGGGCTGTGCTAATACCGTCTGTTTCGAGGGGAAAGGAGATTACACAGATGCATATGTTTTGAAAGAATTCATGTCGGGTGGTGGCGGCTGACACATGATGCTTCATGGTGATGGGACTCATCAGTCACTAGGATGCATTATAGTGCAGATCCCTGTGGATTTCACAGCTCAGATTAAAAATCACAGAAGTATGTTAGCTGCAGTGTGGTGCAGCACACACAGGCTGCAAACACAGTAACTTCTGACCCAGTGCTGGTGGTGATGCTGTTGCTCTTGTTTGTTCTGGGCTGTTTCCTGCAGGCTGTTAGTACTACATTGTTTTAAAGAGCCTCACGAGTTCAACAGGAAACCCAAAGAGTGTGCTTTGCTGTGCTTGTGGAGCAAATCTCGTCACAGATGTAATACTCATCAGCCACGGCTAGCTTTGAACCAAGTTACTATGAATAATTTGAACAATATTAACTGAAAAATATTTGTCTATTTAAGAGCTTAAATGTCAAGACCTACCGTAAATCTCTGAGATAGTGGGTTTTCATTGTTGGTTGTAGAATCAGGTTTCAGTAGATTTTAACAAGGGCTTATGCTCCCCTTCTCTTTATATTCTGACACGTTTAGAAATATTTTGAAACCAACTGTACTGCCGCTCTTACACACATAAATTCACAGGCTGTTTTGGGAATGCATGGTACCTCCGTGTGGGACTTGGAAGGTTGTATTTATGAGTGGAAAATATGTGCTGCACATTCATGAGGCTAAACTTGTAAATAGCATATAAATACCATACCATATAATACCATACATACCGTATAAATAGACACCAGAGAGAAGTTGGTCGTTCTTCTGCTGCTTTTGTGCTACAACAGAGCGATCTGTTTTTGAATGGAAAGGATATAACAGAATTTGCATTTGCTTAGAAGATTAGAGCCCCATTAATAGGCTAATTATGAACAAGCTGAAACTACTCAGCTCAGTAACAAGCAACTGAACTTGGCAAAATCAGAGCGTGCACTGCAGTTTTTCAGTTAATTATGTTCTCAAGAGCTAAAATACAAACACTATGAAAATAACACTCTAGGATACCTGCATCGGCCTTAAAAGCAACTCACAAATCACAATCTAGTGCTGACACATCATAATCACACAAATGTTAAGCAGAAATTTCAATTTTTTATTAAGACTGGGCTTCTCTACATATTTTTACATCATTTGTATTTTACATTGTTTACAAAATTAAAGGACATCGTGCTTCCAAATGTCTCAAATTCAGATGCTCTGAGCAATGTGATAAAGGCTCAATCTAAAAAATGTCCCTGGGACCACATTGCCTTTCTAGGAAACAAATCCATGTAAAGCCAAGTAAATAATGTCAAAATATTACCATCCCTAGCATGTTTCCTTTTCCACAAAAAACTGGCATTCACAGGATGAATCTGAGGATGCAATGATCATGGAGTGACATATGTTGCAATGGAAATGGATAAAGTTGTGCAAATTCCAGATGCTATATTTTGGTTTCAATGTCTACGGTGGTATCATGTCTCATCCATGTCAATAGAGAAATGTTATCAAAAGGTTAGAGGTTAATAGCCTTCAAACAGATCCAAGTTCACAAGTGAATGCCATTATGTCCAACATTTCCACTTCAAAAAAGCCAAGCAGAATAACTAGATATCATCTAAAACTCTAGGAGCCCACCTCCCTGACTGACAGGTTTACCTAAAGGGAAGGAAAAAAGTAAAAAATATTGGCTTGTAAAATGTCTTCACTGTGGTAAAGTCTGACCTGTCCCAGGAGTGGTTGTAAAGTTATGTGGCTTCCTGTTGCAGAAATATGAATTCCCCCACACATAATAAAGATTAAAATATGATATCCGCAGCATCCTATTACACAATAAATAGAGAACAAATGAGAGGAAAGGCTAGCTTTTAAATATCAGAATGTGGTGTTTCTGCCTGTGCTGTCTGTGGTTAATGACAGTTACACTGAGGTATACAAACTAAGAATGTGCATTCAGATTGTCAACTGAAGATTCCCTTTCTTGCTGCTTTCTCCTGACCAAAGCTTTTTTTTTTTCTCTCAAGTTCAAGGAATACTTACAAGAAAAAGGAGGGCTTCAGACAATTTGAAAACTATTTCTCCAATGTTAACAAAAAGTATCAGTTGTGCTAAATCAGTGCCGGAAGTATCGGTGTGACCATTTTCAAACAGTAAACCTACAGATGCAAAAAATGAGAATGTTAAAAACCAACCTCCTACTCCTTTCTTCTCAATCTCAAGCCCTATCTTTAAGATAAACATACTATGAAACTTATCAACTTCAAAATATGCTGCTGAACCTCCTAACACATTCTCCAACCTGTCAAGTAGCATGCAGCTATAGCGTCATAGCTGAAACATTAGATGAAAACTCACTTCAAAATACAACAATCGCTCTGCATCAGCCTCTCGCGCTTTAACTTTCCAACAAAGGTAGATGTGGGTAGCAAACAAACTTGCAAAACCAAAGTGCAGGCAAGCAAAACATTTCAAACTAGAAATATTGATTTCCATTTTCTCCAATCCTCTTAAAGTTCCTTGTGATCAGCTATGAGGTTAAATGTGAAACCAGATATAACACAGAGAATTAAAAGAACTATATGGCATCTCACTTATGGCAAATATTCATGAAATGTGTGAAAACTTCATCTGTTGCCATTCTATAGGTTTGGGTATTAGGTGAATTTCCACACTTGCATTTGCAGTGTTTGAGCGATTACTAAACTGTGCTGTAACCCAAGGCAATTCTTGTTGTTTTGCATGTATACTAAATTTGGAAAAGTATAGAAAAACATCACTGTGAGCGGTTGATGAGTTATGAAAAGAATGCTGGTTTCATTTCCAGAATCCATCACCGCAGGTCGACAGCAGTGGAGTTTGTTGGTCTTTAGCCAGGTATAAGCAGAGCCTCGGCTTTGTCTAGGGGCAACATGGATTCTGGATGGCAGGGTCCCGGCCGGAGAGCGGGCAATACCCCCAGGCGGGAGTCCAGATTTGGCGCTGCACCCCCAAGGAGGCTGGAAGTCAGCCATGGTGCATGCAGCTGATGGTTACCGATGGGTCCGTGAGCAAACAGCGTTGAGGAGGTGTTCCTGGGCCCACACTGAAGTGGGGGGAGAGAAGCAAGACAACCAGGGCAGAAGAGCGAGGCAGCAGACCATGTCTGGGGAGATTCCAGCTCAGATTTCAGTTCGGGGTGTATGTGACCTAGTGAGGCGAGGAGGGAGCCCCAGAGACATAGAATGGATGTCTGGGAGGACGCTGATGGGGGGCTGGGCTGGTGGTGTTGGTTGTTTACAAGTGCACTGGTCTGGCGATTTAGACTCTTGTTGCCCTGGACGCAGCAGGGGAGGCGGTAGGCAGAATCAGGGGTGTCAGGTTGTAGGCTGGGGGTCTGGACAGGGACCTGGCTGACTTCAGCTGGAGGAGGAACCAGGAGCTGGCTGCTCCTGGGAAGACTGAGCTGGTGCAGCACGGCGCTGGTGGCAATAAGGCCGGCCACACTGGTCAGATAGACCAGGCCAAGCATACAGGACACCTGAGGGAGTGAAATTAACAAACTATAGTCAAACTGAATCCGTTAAACATTCTGAATATTCTAATACAGCATGCACTGTTATTTAATTATTTTCTTTGTTCAAATCACTTGGAGTTAACCCTTCTCTTGTTCAGTTTTGTGGTAAAAAAAAAAAAAAGTAAAGAGAGAGCAGAGAAAAAGGTTCTACAGCTATTCCACAAAAACAATGAGGACAGCCTCAGAACCCATCCCCAGCAAATAAATGCCCTTTCAATTCCCTTTTTCACCTTGGTGAAGTGCTGGTAGATGGCTGTGAGGGCTTGTCTCCATGCTGACTGCTCCAGCAGCACACAGAGGTCAGTGTAAGTGAACCAGCCACGTTTCATCCCCTGCCGCTCCGCTATGCTGGGGACCAGATGCCAAGAGTCAATAATACTCATTTTACACAGACAGGTTAGGTCAATACTGACTGCTGAAGGTGTAAGCAGATGGCACCAACCTGGTTTCCAGTTGACTTAATATGTCAAAGAAGTCACTAGGCTCAGTGAAGAGGCTCCACTCCTGGAAGACATGGTACAATGGTTAGGCAAGGGACACAGACAGACAGACAGACAGACAGACAGACAGACAGACAGACAGACAGACAGACAGACACACACACACACAGGTGCACTTACAATGGCATTCAAGAAATTCATCTCCAGGGTATTCACAGTTTGCACATCCAGCTTCCCAGCTGCCCCCCATTCATCGTTGAAAACCTCCTCGTCCTCTCCTTCATCATATAGGTACTTGCTGGCAACCATCTGAGACACAGTGAGAAATGAATGCATGTCATAACACATGAGCATAAGTATAGCTCCAATGAGGAATGAACTCCATGCAGAATGAGCAGTTCACATGCCAGAAATAATGTTGTGATCCATATAGAATGACCTCTGAACCAAAACCACATACCATGGAGATCAGGAACAGGTCAGAGGAAGAAATCTTTTGCAGGTATTCAGGGTTTCTGTGTCGGAGCCTTTCTATGTAAACTAGAGCCAGCATCATGGCACACGGAGAAATGCATGCCTCCCTGAAACAAAAAGGCAGTTTTGTTTTAAATGATTAGACAATGCTACCCACTAGTAGTGGAAAAAGACACAATCAGTAAGTATTGCAAATCTTTTTTTTATTTTTAAATTAATGAATAAATTTAGAGCAAAGATGTTGATATCATATGAAACTAGATGACCTAAGGAATCCTTTGGTACCAAGTATGTCATGATTGTCAGCAAGGATACTAAATACTGCTCCAAAGTTAGGCTAAATTTTGGCAAAGGGAAACTGGCAATTTCAAAGGTGTCCCTTCACCTCTGACCTCAAGATATCTGGATGAAAATGGTTCCTATGGCTACCCATGGGTCTCCCCTTTCCAGATATGCCCACCTTATGCTAATCCCATGCGGTTTGTAGCACATACCATGCAGGTTTTTGCATACAGTACAAATGTGTTATTTTGGCATACTGTAAAACGGTGTATTTGTGCAGACTGGGAGTTGCATAATTTGGGTTTGACTGAAAAGCTGAGACTCTTAGGGATTCAATGAGCCACATTTTATTCATGTGCGATAATGTTACCTCCCATAGTAGCCATTTCATGGTAGAGAGAGCATTTTTTTGGAAGCTGACATCATTGTACAAAATTTCCTATTACGACCTCTAGGATAATAACAGCTTCTTGAAATTTTACAACAACTAACTAGAGTATAATTCACAATAAACTGTGATATCAAATTGCAATACTATCCAAGTATGATGGTAGTATCGGGAGATGAGAATACCATACCAGGTCTACTACACACTGTGTAAAGTGTCAAATGTCTAGACTGAGTGCACACTCAGCATGCTGAGCACAAACCTGGCAACATGAGCAGCATACTTCTTCTGGAGCTTCCGGATCGGGCTAGGAGCAGATTTCTGGAGGATCTCTACGGCAATATCTGGAAACCAAGAGAGTGGAGAAAGAGATGAAAGCTGTTGAATGAGTCTATCTATTTGTATTTTTTTAAGAGGATTCTGCTCACTGCATACTTGAGATCTGTGCAAGTAAATTGACCTACCTCTATGCACATTTTATACACCCATGCACACGTTTTTTTCTGTTTTTTTTTGTTGCACATTGCTTTTTGCACACTGGGTTGTACTTAAGTTATTCTGTTGTACTCAGATCTTATTCTGTTATACTTAGATCTTATTCTTTATTTCTATTTTTTATTTACTTAATCTGTAATCTGTGGATACTGCTGAAGAAAATGTGAATTTCCTGCGGGATGAATAAAGTATATACCTACCTAAAAACCTGAAGTTGTGCCAAATACACCAATTACGAGTTTTGGGTATTGTTTAGTTTTACAGCACCATTTTAATGTGCAAATGTAATTTAACAGGCTTTGACTCACCTGTAACAGGACAAGACAGGGCATCCAGAGAGACGTCTTGGTCCAGGCCGTAATACAGTCGCTTTCTCACTCTTTCAGACAACTTCTGGTGTCCAGGAAGAAACTGCAAAACATTAGAGTTGTGGTTTAACTTAAGGGCAATATAATATAACATATGAAGCAACAAGCTGAATGTAATACACCAAATATGTACGTTAACAAATTAGAAGCGAACATCGCGAGCTTAGTAACCGATTATTTAAGACAGCTACTGTTATTTAAAGTTTCCGTTACGCTTGAGCTTTAACATGCTAACGCTAGAGCTAAGTTGGGCCCAAGACTGTCTACCATTATTGAGTAATAACTGATTACTGCCACAACATCTACTAAACACGAATAAATTGGACAGTTTCCAACAAATAAAACGTCGGGCCACAGCCCCGCAATTGGCTTAGCTTAGCTAGTATTGAGCACCTTGATAGCATTAGCAGCTAAGCTAACGCTACGTCGTAGTTTCTCGTCCTCGCCGCACAACATACCGTAAATTCCTGGAAGTCCGACAGCTGAAATGTCCGCTCGTTAAATAACGCGTCGAAATCCATGCTGCCGGTTGAACATCAGCTAGCTAAACTAGTTAGCGAGCCAAATGTCGGAGAAAACGACTTATCAGCCTGGGCCGCCGCCTCGCTAAGTGCAATGCGTCTGCTAGCTCCACGCCCCGAGTGTCAGCGCCGAGGACAGAGTGTTTCCCTCCGTCTCCAGCCCGACGCGGGTGGGCGGGGGAGCCGCGGGAGAGGCTGCTCTCAGCTGTTACACAACTGGTTTGACAGCTCATCACCCTGCCAAAATGACGGCTGAACAACAAGTCCTAAACCAGGCGCCCGGAGCCCATGAGTTACATTTAGACTACACTTTCATAACACTCAGTTAACAGCTTGTTTACTAACTGGTGCTGATTATCATTCTTTGAATCGACAGGGGCTAAGACCCACTTCTTCAGCCTCAAGTACACAAAGATGAAAAGAAACAAGAGTCCAGCCAGTACAAACACCCAGCAGTAAAATAAAAACACATTTTATTCTTTGGAAGTACAAAGCAAAACAGTTATGTACAAAATGCAATCTTGAACATGGAGCCTTTTGTAATACAGATGTGTAACTACAGAGACTTACTCAAATTGTAAATTATATACTTAATTACTTATATAATCATGAGCATGTATGGCACTCTTGCATGGGCCATTAAAGGATAAGTAAAAAGGACGGATGAGTATTTTATTTGTATGGACACTGATCCAGGCTTTCAAAATGAAATGCACATATCTGTAAACTTTAGAATAAGTTTACTGAACTGCCTATTTCCTGTGGGCAGAGATTAGTGCAAGTAGTTTGAAAAGCTTTAATTTTGATGCTTGACTTTAATCAGTGTATGACCAAATTGAAACTGAATTGCAAAATGTGACTCTTTGTACCTCAACTTACTTTGAAATAAGTTTCAAGATGTTAAATTCAAACCATTATTCAGCCTAAAATTTGACATACAATGATTCGATTCAGGCATCACGAATTCAAATACAACTAAATTCAGCTTCTGCAGGTGATACTTCTGTTCATACATTTCCCTTAAATTCTTGTACATTATGACTATTTTAATAAAGTCACAACAAACATCCACACACTCCACTTTACATTGATAAGGTATACAAGTGCCAACACACTGTATTTAAATAGTCACTTTAAGTGCAATATTAACAGCACTTTCCAATTCAATAAAAGTGTAAATGTCCTTGCCTTTACATTCTGTGGTCAGAAATTGCTTCCATGCTTACAGCAGCGTAAAGTGATTTCCTGGCCTCTTTACATGAGAGAAATATAAACCTGAATAAAATGACAGCTTGTGTAGTGTTTCAGTTGTCATTTACAAAATGTTATTCAGTGGACAGAGAGTTCTCAGTGCCCACAAATTGCCTTATACCTGCTTACTAAGAGGATTCCCTTGAGCAATAAAATTTCAGCCATAATGTCAACAATTCATTAAGCTGCAGCATTAACACTGTAATAAAAGTGTTTTCTTCCATTCCTTCCAACTTTCATTTCTGTCTCCTCCAACAATCTATGACTCAGGCCAACAGAAGTTGCAAGGGGATAGAAAATCAGTTTTTTATTAATATCTGTTCCTGATCTGAGCAGCCTATTTTGGGATATTATGTAGTTTTTCCTGCCATGGTAAGTGAAACAGGACCAGCAGGTCTCACCACCTCACTATAAGCACAAAAGAACAATTGTAAATATTTAACAGTAAAAATAATGAAACCATAAAACCAAGTTAAAATTTTCAGCCATTCACAGCTTTGAGTGCTATCACGAACGATACCTTACTATCCAGCGATTAAAGACTGCTGAGGCATTTAAGATGATCTCAGAGCATTTTTGCTGCCTCAGTTTTCTCAAATTGCCTTCCCTCGTCTTCACAGTCACTCAAGGCACATTCAAAACTCAATAAATAAGTTGATATAATTGAGTGTTCTTATACATGAAAATTAACTATCACCTTTTTACAAATACATTGGGAGTCAAAATGTAGAGTTCTAGAAAGCGGGGCACTATATGCACCCTCGATTTGTTTTAAAACAACATAAAAATACATTCAGTGGCCTCGGTGGCCGGTAGAGGTTGACGCAGGCTGAAGTTTCTCAGATTTGCGATCTTTGGATTCTGTGTCTGAGGATGAATCTGAGTCCTGGGCCCGCTGCTGCTTCATCCACATGTCAGCATACAAACCGCCCTTTTGTAGCAGCTCCTCATGTCTTGGATGGGGAGGGAAGTTACATTAATTACAGAGAAGAATGTCATGTATAGTTGTCAGTAAATGTCTGTCACACAACAGATCAAAGGCTCACTTACCTTCCTCGCTCAGCGATCTGGCCGTCGCTGACAACCAGAATCTGGTCTGCTCCGATGATGGTAGACAACCTAAAAAAATAAAGAAATAGATAAGAATCCATGTGAACAATGTCGAACTTTGATTACTGATTTCCATGAGGACTAAAACACAAAGGAAAAAAAAAAAAAAAAAAAGTATATGGCTTTATGCATAAGTTACCTGTGAGCTACAACAACCGTAGTGCGACCGGCACAGACTTTGGCAAGTGAGGCCTGGATGTTGCGTTCTGTCTGTGTATCGAGTGCAGATGTAGCCTGCAAAGACACAGTAAATGTTAAGAAAATGGAAAAAATAAAATATTCCAAAAATGTGAGAGAAATTCAAGCTATTGAAATTGCCTAGAAATTGCCCAGGAATTTGCAAATATGGAGTACTGTGGCCATGGTTTAACCAAAACAGACAGACATTGTTGCAGTTACTATTTTGTTTATAGTCTTTTCATCTTACCTCATCTAACAGGATGAGCTGTGGTGCTTTGAGGATGGTTCGGGCAATAGCCACCCTCTGTTTCTCCCCTCCACTCAGCTTCAGACCTCTTTCACCCACCTGGGTATCATATCCTGCCAAAGGAAATGAAAAATAGCTGCTTTACTCATTGTGTGAAGGATGGAAGATCTTACAGTTGTTAAATAGACAAGCCATAACCCAAGGCAGACATTTGAGAAAATTCACATTCTTCAGATTACCGTGATCACACATGACATCCTTAAATAAGCAATTAGACAGAATAAGCTAATCATCTTATTACGTGTCTTTAAAGTCACCATGTTGGCTAAAGCAGCAGGGTAAATGTGCGAGTTACCTTCAGGGAAAGTCATGATTTTATCGTGGATGTCAGCGGCTACGGCGGCCTCCTCCACCTCTTGGTCGCTGGCTGAGATGCGGCCGTAGCGAATGTTGTCCCGGATGGTGTCGTTGAAGAGGACAGTGTCCTGAGGAACCACTCCGATATGGGCTCGCAAAGATGACTGCTTCACCTGAGGGGGGAAAAAAAACACAAAGAAGCAGAAGTAATTACTTGAGCAGTGAATACCTGTAAACACAGACGAGAAGAAATATCCAGAGCTTAATTAACCGTCCAAGCAGCTGATAACTTGCTTGCTTAAGAGCAACATACTTGGGGACTCATTCATGCCTGCTGCAATTAGATCACTTAATTATGTAGTGTCTCTTGCCTCTTAGCCTCATCTCACACTCATAGCCGTCAAGTGTGTTGCTTCTGGGTTTCTCAGATCAGTATCAGCCCTGATGAGTGACTTTTGGTTGCGATATATTAAGCTACTGAATCCCTATTTGCATGTCTGATGTTTGTCTATATGGCATATGGATACTGATACTTTATAGAGCTTTTGATGGTATTTCATGGTATTCATTATAAAATCTGTCTGCAAACAGTATTTCCCTTACAGAGTAAACACACGGACTGACCTGGTTAATTAAACAATGGAGTAGTTTGAATGTTATTATATCTAATAAGATTCAGAATACATAGGCTGAAGGGTTGACTTTAATTTCTTAGCAGTGTTAATTACCTTGGATATGTCTTGTCCATCAATGCGGATGCAGCCTCCCTGAACGTCGTAGAAACGGAAGAGCAGTCGAATGATGGTGCTCTTGCCAGACCCCGACTGTCCCACCTGGGGACATCAACAGACAAGCAATGATGAATTCACCCTAATTAAAAGATAATAAACTCCAGACAGCTTAACTGTGTTAATGAGTTGAGAGCGAAAAGTCTGTCCCAGACCTACCAGAGCAACTGTCTGTCCTGGAAGCACAGTGAAGGAAACATCGCGGAGAATCTCCTTCCTGCAAAACGATAACACCCAGGATTATTAATCTTGTAAAACGCATTAAACTGAACAAGAGGTTAATGTTCACAAATACACAGCTTCAAATATGACTGCCAGTTTAAGTGAGCACCTACGCAGAAACCGAATCTTACCAGCAAGTTTAATTAGGGTTTGACAAATCTATCAAAATCTGAGTACCCACTGCTACAGTAGACCGTTTTCACAGCAGCTGTTTGACATCAAATATTAGGTAAACACAGGTGTTACTAATGACATTCACTTTCCAGTCCATGCAGGTATACAGTCAGAGTCCTCATATTGTTCATGTTGGCTCACTGGAGAGCCTCTACTACACTCAAGTGGAACGCAACCTTAATATTATTAGTAACACCTGTGTTTACCCTGATTTTTCATGTCAAAATCGTGGCTGTGAAAGGGGCCTGCAGATATCCTCTCATACGTTTTAATCATGAGATTTTTATAATTTGGAACCCAAATGGTGTCTTTTCACCAGGGGTTCATACACATTCGGGGAAGTAGATCTGCGACTAGTCATTGTTTTCACTGTCAATTAACATGTAAATATATATATATTTTAATAATCGATTAAACTTTTGAATTTTAAAATATTTAAAAACAAAAACAAACGCCTATTATAAGTTCCCAGAGCTCGATGTGATGTTTTCAGATGGGCTCCTTAGTCTGACCAGCAGCCAAAAAACTCCAAGTTTTCATTTTAGAACAATACAAATGGAGAACAACAAGTAATTCTTAGCATTTGTGAAGCTGTACTCAATAAATATTTGGTATTGTTACTGGATAAACTACTACTACTAGCACTACTACTATGATTCATGTATTATTAAAATGATAAGCTATTAACTATTTGTTGACTGACTAATCATTTCAGCCCTATGAGGAACTCTGTTAAAAATCCCCACCAATTTCACACAGAAGCGGCAGAGAAAACAAAGGAAAAGGAAAACCAACCAGATTCCAGCAGGGAAGGTGGGCTATGAATTGAGTCATAAGAGACACAGTCACCTGGAAATGACATGGCAGTGTCATTTCCAGGTGACTGTGTCACTGATAGGCATTTTAAGTGGCTAATGATAACACTGGCACAGAAACCTTGCAGACAATCAAAGAAACACTAATGGTGGGGAAAAAGGGAATAGCTATTTCCTTCATTATACTGAATCAGAAGCGGCAGTGGAGGCGCTGCATAATTTGACAACAAATGTGAACCTACCCATTTACGTAGCTGAAATAAACGTTCTCAAACTCCACTTTTCCCAGCTTGTAGAGAAGGTTGCCTGCATTTATATCGTCTTTAACCTGCATAAAAGGAGCAAATGCGCAATACATGAAAACTTTAAGAATCAAAATCCAGTTCAAAAAGTGAAAACACAGTCCAAACATCAGTCATTTTCAGAACATACCTCTTCCTCCTCCTCGAATAGTTTGAACATGCTCTCCATGTCGATGAAAGAATTCTGGATCATTCTGCAGAGAAAAACAACAGGCATTTATAATGAACAACACTCAACAAAGAAGACGAGCTTTTGCTGTGAAGTCAGTTCAAATATATAAATTTAAACAACTATTCATATATAAATGATAGCACATTCATTTACCCTTCATTTACCCTTGATATATATATTGATAAATGGATAACTGACCTTAATCCTACTCTATAGACCACAAAGCACTTTCTGCCGCCCTTACCTGTAATAGGTTCCAAACCAGTTGAGGGGGGTGTACAGCTGGATGATGTAGGTGCCAAAGAGAACAAAGTCCCCCACCTAAGATCAGAGGATTTATTTCATGGTTAACATGAAACAGGAAAAAACTCAAACTAGCATTCTTGTTCTTCACATTCAATCCGTAGAACTCTAGGGGGATTTATACTCTATTTCAAAGCAGCATCTTCAAAGTGTTCAATTCACCAGGGGTTTGCTGGCAGAGGGTTTCTTTTTTTAATGGAGAACAAGTAAAGTAGGAGTATGAGAGGAAAAAAAAGAGGGGAACAAGGTCAAAATGACTTTAGTGAAACCTTTTCAAAATTAATGTCCTAATAATGTCAACTGATAAATTCATTAGGAAGAAATAATACATGCTAAACAAAGATGATCTCCCATAAAAGTGAAACATAAATAGAAGTGTGTAAATAGTAAAATGGATGACGTGTACCTGAAACTTTCCTTCAGTGACGAAGTAGGCACAGAGCAGGGAGCCAGCCAGCAGACCTGACCCGATGATGAGGTTCTGGGTTTGGTTGAGAAAGGCCAGGGAGGCCTGGGTCTTCCACTCCGACACCTAGAGCAGGAGGAGAACGAGATGCAATACAAGAGGTAAAAACATGTAAGAAGATGCCTGCTTTCACTACTCCTGGTGTAAGTGCAGGAGACGTCCAAACCCAGTGCGGCTGTACAGACACAACGCTGGCGTGAGCACGAAATAACAATCAGTTTTGTTTATATTCTCTTGTTACATGGCTTTATTCAACTGGCCAATAAAGGCTCTCTGAGGTTTGTTATTTCTAAATAAAAGAACACTATGCTTGGTGGTCACAAAGTCAAGTTGAGTTTGCTTATTTCTCAACAAACTAGGAACTAGAACTAGAACTAGAAACATGGAAAACTGCTCCGATGTTATATGCAATTATAATTACAGTAATTGTGTAAGGGATAATGTACAGCAGGCCCGTCGTTATCACTTTGCACTGGCTTTATGAAACACTCTGCCAAGACTCATTTTCCAGAACTGAATTTGACCCCTACTTATGATTTAAATCGATTTTATAATAAGCAATTAACAAGCCACAGCCAAACTGTTTAACATAACTGCAACTGTGGAAATGTCTGTTGCTCGCATCCATGAAGCAGAACTGTAACCATTGTTTTTCGCTCTCTGATTAAATGTAGATTTTTTTTTTCTTTAAATATTAGACAAATGTTAGCATCCTAAGCTAGGCACTGGAGTTTTTAACAAAGTGATGTTGACTTCTGTTTAGGACGAAAATCAAACTCAGCCTGATACTTTTGGGTTACCTGGTATTTCAAGATGGCATCCTCAAAGCGACTGACTTCATAGCTTTCCGCGTTGTAGTACTTCACCTGTTGAAGAGGAGGCAAAACAAGCAAAATAAATTGCAATATCTTGAAACAGCCTGAGGTAATGTGACAACTTTTTGATGAATCAAGAGTCATCAGGGGACAGAAAGTTCAACGTACCGTCTCAAAGTTTAACAAGGAGTCCACGGCTTTTGATTTGGCGTTGTTGTCCTGCTGATTCATGTCTCGTCTGTACTTGGTTCTCCACTCAGTGATGATGATGGTCAGAGCTGTGTGGCAAAAAAAACACAATAACATACGAACATTATATTAAGATTTATTCTCCAGTAAGCTCTTCACTCTTTAAAATGACCCACAGATGGTGCTACAAATTGAATGCAACCTTTGTTTGGAGTGCGTAAGGCCCTCTATCTACTGTATGTCCTATGTTTCATACATCAGATGCACTGTTGTTACTGTTTGACATGCATTAATATGAGTTTACAGCTGTCAGTATGTTTGTAGTGCAGTACAAGGCAGACAAAATCTTGGACATTTTTTGTTCTTGGCAGTTACAGTGACTCCGACCCTGGACTCCGGTGCAAATTACCAAAATCAAGGGCTTTGTGGAAAACCCCTGTAATTACCCCAACTGAGGCTCTGGACCAACATTATGCTGCTGACAGTATGACAGCTGGTATCACACAAAATAGATGGTTTGGATATCTGTGGCTGAGAATTCACTACTCACTGAGGTAGAGAGTCATGCAGACGAAGACAATGAGGCCGAACCAGGCATTGAAGTAAGTGATGAAGTAGATGATGGAGATGACAATGTCAGCGATGGTTGGGAAGATGCTGAACACTATGTAGCTGCAGAGAAAAGAGAGAGAGGGATAACCAAGTCAGTTTTACCTTCAAATTCAAATAGGAAAAAAGTCACTGGGTCTAGGCACAAACTTTATCCTACAATTCTGCATTTTTTTTTTATTTCTGTAATGAAGAAACAGCATGTAAAAGATTGTGATTATGGGAAGAAAGATGATACAAGGCACAGCTGAGATGCCTGGTTATTCCAAGATATGGTATATTAAACATTATAGTACATGTAATACTGCTTAATGGGAATCATAAGGCCAGTCAGTACACCTCTGTACAAAGTTGACGGATTAGGATTAAAATTAACTTCTCATTCAATTTTGTGCCATATTCTTAAAAAATATATATACACAAAATTTCCCTACCAGGGCTGCTATATCATCATCATCACCGTCAAAATGGCGGGGAACCACACAAACAGATCTCACCTGAGCAGGCTGTTAATGGAAGAGGTTCCACGGTCGATGCTCCTCAGGACGTCACCGGTTTTGCGTCCCAGGTGCCAGCGCAGAGAGAGGGAGTGCAGGTGGGCGAACAGGCGCACCTGCACTATGCGGTTGGTGTACTGCTGCACCCGGATCCACATGAAAGAGCGCATGTTGCTGACAAATCCTGATGCACCTGGGAGGAGAGGGCACCGAGTGAAAAGGGATTGAGTATATAAGTGAAAAGTAGACTGAAGTCATGTAATAAATGCTTTTCGTTTTTTAAATAAATCTTTATTTTTTGCAGGAAGAGTCAGACATACCTGCCCCTCCGCCCTGCATGAACTTGAGCAGGACGTAGATACAAACTGTAGTGGCCACAGTGGGCCAGCTGCTGCCGTCAGTCAGTTCATTCACTGAGAGAGGAAGAAAGACAGAGGTGGATGAGGAATGAAAAAGGAGGGGAGAGAGGGCAGGCTTTCGGCTAGAAGATGAAGCAGATAAACAAGATGGATGGGATAAGAAAAGACACGGGGAAGGTGTTCTCTGACACACAGACAATTTGTATTCCTCCCTCTGCCCTGTAGAGAGGCGCTAAAAGCTGTCAGGACCAGAATGTCTTGTTTCACTGCATCACCCATCCCGAGGAAACGCAAATGTTTAACTTGATGGGTCTGTGTGTGCTACAGGCCTTTTTCACTGTTGTTTTTTTTTTTATTATTTTTGAGGACATTTAACCGAGAGTTCAGAGACAGAAAATATGAAAACAGGAAGGGGAAAGACATGTGGAATGTTCGCCAACTGGGACACCGGGACCCCCCTGTGCACTCTATTTTAATTTTGTTTTGCTGAAGTTTATTGTACTTGGATTATAAATACTTCATGTTGTATAACGGTATGTGAGACAAATTCTTAATAACTGAGCTAATGGCACAAGCAGGGCCTCTTGAACTTATTCTATCTGCATCCCAAATAGAGATAACAAACAGTAGTGTTGTCCCCAAGCTCATTACAAAAAAGTTTTGACAGTGGGGTGACCCTATACAAAAAAGCTCCACTGCTTGAGGAGCTGCTCTAAAATTGAATCTATAAAGTTACCTAAGAGTATGTCCTCACCTATATTCTTGTAGTAGATGGGCACAAAGACATTAATAGCCCTCTCGATACCCAGCAGTCCCAAGCAGAAGAGGACCAGCAGCTGGAGGAGGATGCTGCCCCGCGGCCACATGTAGGGAACCAGCAGACGCACCTTCTTCCTAAAATCCTGCCAGGTGGACTGGTTCTCCTGTGATCTACCCAAAAGGGACTGTGGCAGAGAGACAGAACACCAGAGACTTTAAACAGAGCAACAACACAGAGAATGTGATTAGAATAAAACAGAGCCAAATTGATGTACTTGTCATGGAGGATACACAGAAATATTGGGTGTTTTAAAAGAATGGAGGCTGAAATACAGTTGCTGAAGCCTGATTGGTATTTTTCAATGTTATGATGCTTAAAAATATATCAAGGAATCTCGGCAAGTTCGCCGTGCTCTGCATTCACCATTACCTGTGCGCTTTGCTCTACATCACGCTCCTCCTCATTGATTAGTAGCATGTACGGTCTCCGTGGCAACCCTGGAGCTTTCAGACCAATGAAGAAGAGCAGCCCAGTGCTGATGTAGCGTATCAGCCACAGGGCAAACTGCACCTGAAGGGTTCAAAGTGAATAACAGGCCCATCAGTATGGATGCCACATCAGAGTTGAGGGCCAAATGATGATGGGAAGATATGCAGATGAAATGACTGTACATGTGAAATATGACTAAACAACATGGATTAACTGGATTACGGTTCATTCCCTTTAGGTTATATATCTGTTTTATCTTTATTTTAAAAATGATCAAAACTCTGGGTTACACGTCAGAATATACTACTGAGGATTCCAGTAGATTACACAAGGAAATTTTAAGTAAAGGGCAAGTGCAGTCAAATACACAGCTGAGTAGTTTATCAACAACAAGCTGACTCAGAGTAGGAGGAGCCACATTTTGCTGCGCCATCTGATTGGTTAACACCATAGTATTGGGGAAGTGATAGTCTTTCTGACTGAGGCATGACTCAGCAAAAGTAGACTCAGCTTCCCTCTCACGTCTGTAAACCTCATACATTTTAGTCATGCCAACTCCTCTACCCATTTTGCCAGTTTTGAATTAAGACAGCAGGCACAGCTTTAAGACACAGTCAAACAAATGGCACACCTATCTCTGTTAGGTAACCAACCTTTGGCCCATTAGATTGTGAAGATACACAAGGTAGGCACCATAAAGGGCAAATACACCTGATAGTGAAGGGCAATTATTATCATGCAGGAAGAAGTACACAGTGTGGTGTTTGATCGACTTAAGAGAACTGAACTTGAGATAAACATTTCACATTTTTGACCAAGTGGCAATATATGAACAGCATCTGGCACAATGGATTATACTGAAGCGCTGCACATGATCTCATTACAGTAGGCTGGACCAACTCCAGACTACAAAAAATACAGAAACTGAGGTCAGACATAGAAGTCCACATTCTGTATTGTTTTTAACCTCAGTTATCCTTCAGTCTTGAAAATATGGCCAGTCTGGAACAGCAATTTACATGGCTGATTGGTTCAACAAATCAATTTTAGTCGGGATGGGCCAATATATTGACACACTATCAGTAATGGCATATCAGCATTGACCATTAACGAGCAGATATCAGTGTTGGGCTAAGACAGACAGACACACACATAGATAAGTCTGCATCTTCTCTCTCACCTGCTGTTTCTGGTTCTCCAGCGCCCACCACCAGTGAGGACTATACCAGGAGACGAAGGCCAAGTTCTCGGCTGAGAACGCCACAGCCCAGAACAGCAGCAGGACGGTGCTGTGGCCCCTCGTCCGGTCCATAACGAGGACCCTGCGTCTCTCCAGCCTGAGCAAAGCTATGGCCCAGGCCCAGCCCAGCACCGAGAACCAGCCATACAGCATCACGTAGCCAGGCAGCTCCCCTCCACTGGCAGCCTGCCACACCATCCCACTCAGAAACTGGACCAGGAGGAGGGCAGAGGTGGCCTGCTGGAGGCCGTAGAGGCGGGAGCGCGGGATAAACTTGGGTTCCATTGTGGTGCCATATCGCTGGTAGCAAATGCAGTGGATTGTGCCAAGGAAGAAGGCAATGGTGAGCAAGACGGTGGGAAGCAGGGTGAAGTAGAAGCAGGGGGAAATGCCTTCATCCACCCAGGTTTGGGAAATAGAGGAATTGGCTTCGCAGTAGCTGTGCACAAACACCATGGCTGCACCTAGGGAGAAGTGAAGTCATTTTTCAAGAGATACTGATACTGGGCAAGCAACATGTACCAGACAAAACAGTCAAAACATCCCAAGTGGGCAAAAGAAAATACTCTGCAGTGCCTTTCATGCAAGCAGAGCAAGTCTCTCTCTCAAACACACATTTTGCATGTTACATCCACAGTAGCAGACAGCAGGCATGGTGGCCCTCTCTCCTTTCCTGTCCTGCTAATTTGGGCTGTGAACTTCACTGACAAGTTTAGTCCTTGACTCACGGTTCACTGTTGCACCTGATTTAGCTGCTGGTGGTCATAAATTACCCATGTGTGGCAGTCAGCGGGCAGCCGGCACGGTAACGTTAACTAACCCAATTCTCAGAGCTAAAAGGGGAAATGAATTGCTGAAAATGTGTGTCTAATAATTCATTACGCACAAGTGGAGCCGGTCTTACCTCTGCGATGCAAACAAGTCTCATTGACAGAGGTGACTGCTGAGAGGCTAGCAGGTCCGCTAACGGTGAACACGGACAGATTTCTTTGTTTTGCGCCGCTTTCACACGACGACGGGTTGAAACGGGACGCACTGACCAGAGTTCAGATGATTTTTCAGCTGCCGGTGGTTTCAGTCATCCTGCTGCGTTTCCTTACTCAGCTTTGTGATCGTCCTTGTAGCACGTTTGTTGAGCAACAACCATCCATGACTCGGCACTCGACAGTTTACACAACACTGCTGCATGGCCCGGACAGGAGCGCCCCCTGCAGGCGGCGAACGGAACTCATAATAACAAACCTCATCACGTATTTTTAAGTTAATACCTCGCGTGTAAAATAATACAAGGTTTTTTTTTTTTTTTTACGTTACATTTTTGTAATGATTTTTTAAACATTTTCCAACAATAATAGGTAAAATATAATGCATCAATAAAATAAACTAAGGAGAAAACAGCAATACTCTAATTTACCACTGTAAAATCACAATGTCAGCACAAAAAGACCTGTTTTTGGTTTATTTGTACTCAATACTGAACAGCAGAAGAATGTGAAAAAACAATGTGAAAGAATGCTTGAATGCAAAATACAATTAGGTCCAGTGCATCTGCCATCACATTTAAGTCGAGGTAAGGCAGAGGCTCTCCAGATCTTCCTAAATAATGATTTTTCCTTACATTGTGTAGGCTCTTCTTTGGATTACAGTATGATGTCAGTTCATTGATCCAGTGTGTTTGTGTGGGAGGAAGGGCAGATTTCCAGTTTTCTAAAATGTTTTTTTCCCCACCTTTTACTGACAAGTAAAAGTTATCATTTGCTTTTAAAAGGATTGTAGTCTCCTAAGAGCCATACTTACTTTTTGCATGGAAGATTTTTTTGTAAAATTTCTGAGATGGCTTTAATAATTCAGTGACATCTTTGGCTGGCATATCCCTGACTCCATCCAGCAACAGGGTTTTGATGAAACTAGAAAAAATGACAGCCTGCAATGCCAAAACTTGATCACAAGATGGCATCAAATACAAAGGTATAATTAGAATATCCCACTGTCTCTGCCTAAAGGAACGATTCATCAACAGTATATAATCCCCATCACCACTGATGGGGAAAAATATTTTTGGACACTGAAAAGAATAACAATGTGCTAAAAATGGCATGATATAAATTGCTTACAGCGCATAATTTTCCTGCTGTATTAAAGTCCTTTTAAAACAGTGAATGAGTGTTTGATTACTTTCACCACAGCAGCGTAAGCCAAGCTTACCTATTCCAGTGAATCAAGTAATTCTGCAGTCAAAGGAAGATAAAAAAGAACATAATCTTTAAAGACGAGGGGCTTCAAGTCTGTAAATTCAGGCTTTGGTTCGATGTCAAAAGAGACGGGAAGTGAATCAAAAGCCAGCTGTCACATCTGCCCTGCCTAAAAGGAAGAATAAAAGATCTGTGTGTGTGTGTGTGTGTGTGTGTTTGCTGTACCTGTATGTGAGTGAAAAAGGTGGCTTATGAGCCAGATGGAGTGTGTGTATGTATATAAGAAAAAGAAAAAGACAGAGAGAGACAGGGCTTGCGAGCCCGTGTGAACCCACACACACACACACACACACACACACACACACACACACACACACACAGTGGGATGGAAAAGGGGGAAATCTTATCATTTAGAGCCTTCACAATGGGCATAAAGAGCTGCTAATCTGCTTCATCTCCCCGGTTCTTTTGTGCGAGTGGAAATGGACCTTCTGTCCATCAGCTGCTTGTCACCCTGCTCTTTTGTCCCCCAGTAGATGTGATGGCCTGCCCGTCACAGCCCTCATCTCTCTTCCCCTTTGTGGGCCTTTCTACCTCTGCCTCACAGTCTCAGCGGGGACCCTATAAGTCCTTTAGGTGCGTCTTTTCTCTCATTCAATCCCAACTTTTCTCTCATTCCCCTCCATTTCTTTGTTCGCCTGAGGCTGCCTGACTCACACGCACACACTCACATACACATGCACATACACACACATAGTAACAGGAGGGGATAAGAGGGATGTGTGTGTCAATCTAATCCCTTGATTTACTTAGAAGAGAATATCGGTGGTGTTGGGGAACGCTACGTCCAATCTCATTAGTACTTAGGAGGATCAATAAAGCTTTCGTTTGGCTGAATGCAGTTTTCAATGAGGGATCGGTCTTGGTGAATTTGGTGCTTAGCTCAAGCTTGCTGGCAGATGACCTTTTGCTACCTTCAATATTCACAAGTCACCCATGTCGTATTATGTGGATGGAGTGATGGCCTATAGAGACTGGTGCTCATCTGAATGATGTATTGTTGCACATTCCCCTTCAACCTCTAAACTGTATATCACTGTTATTGTTACTGTTATGATTATGATTCTATATAGTTTACTAATGTGTGTTTATGTCACTGCTGAATCCTATTGCTATTGTTGCTGCAATGTCCTAATCTGGCCATGGGACTCAGTAAAGCGTCATCTTCCAGCCATCCATCCATCCATCCATCCATCCATCCCAGCATGTTCAAGCCTCATCGGCTTGTTAAATCGTTGATAAAATCTATGAGTATGATACTACTTCCCGTATGGATATATTTATTTTAACATGTGGCATTCATAGAGCTATGTCTGTTCCTGAAGAGACAAGCTTTATCTGCCAACACCAACCCACAGTCAAAATCCCATCCAAAACTGCCTGGAAAACAAATGCATGCCAGTTCCTTGGTTGAGACATATGGTCTCGCTTGTACGCTGTTCTTTGACATTCATATAGATGACTGCCTGCAGGGTAAGAGGAACACCCCATTCATAAAGTTTCTCAGAAATGGAGGGCTCATTTCAGAGCAATTTGTCGCTTTTCGTCATTTTGGCATTGGTACGCTTGTCTGAGCGAGAGTGATCAGACACGGTTGTATTGTTGCATCGCCCATATGTCCTACATGTAATCACACTTGACCAACAGGATTTTTGTAAATGGATGTTTTAAGTTTAAATTTTGTAATTTTCAATACATTAAAGTATCCAAGGATTCTTTAAAGGTGTTTAACGATTCAATCAGTGCATTGATACATAAATTCTGACGGTTCAACTGAATCAATCTGCTAAAAAAAATCAATGGAATGACTCTTACATAAGCCTGAATCATATGAAATGCTTTGAAGTGAATTATTCAGAATTCTTTGAATAAAGAAAAAATCTACTGTTGTGGTTAACACTATGAACTTCAACATTTGTATTTTTTTTTTCCTTTTTTTAACAATAACAGTACAACAATTAACGTTAATTAACGTTAGTTAATGCCGTAATGGTTAATTAACTGTTAGTTAATGATTATTATGGCATTTACTAATGTTAATAATATCTACAATAACCCTTAAATAACATATAAATTAATACCTTAGCATGAACAACATTAGTACATGATTCTTAGACACATTAGTTAATGGTTAGTTAACTGTTACTTAATGGTTATTACCTGTTACTTAATGTTTATTACAGCATTAACTAACGTTAATTGTTGTACTCTTATTGTAAAGTGTTACCATATAATTTGACTGACTGATTTTTTTTTCACATTTCCAGACAGTCTTACATTATTGTTACTTCTTAATTTACAGTATCGGATACAAACCTTTGCCTAAAAGCAATGAAACATAGTGTTGACTCAAATTGTGCTTTACAAACTCAAATTGAATCAAATCATTCCAAAAAGAAAAAAATAATTTCAATGGCAAACTAGTGAATAATAAATCTGAATCTGTTACGCCAAAGATTTAATACACATTATATACACAAAAGCCATCAAAGCTTATTTTCTCCGTTTTTTTTTTTTTTTTTTCATTTAACAACCAGTTCAGAGAAGAGTTAGCCAAGTATTCAGCTTACATAGCTAACATTATGACAGACTGACAAAAATACACAATTGATTTTTAGATTTGATGTGGTCCAGTTTGCTTGGAAAGCTACAAGTGGGGGATGATTGTGTACAAGCATATCTTGTTTTTCCCATGTTGCTGTGACTGTCCATGTGTATCTACACTCTATGAGCACAAATATCTTTAGAGACATTATGAGGCCTTTATGTCGGACACAGCTCCCCAAAATGTGAGGTCAGCGACATCGAACTTAACACAGACGCTTGGATGAGCTTTCCACTTGGAAGGACTTTCCACTTGGCCTACTGGGCTTGACATTGCATATCTGAGCTTGCTTTAAGGAACCATCTGACCCCAGCAAGCCCATTGAGACAGTCCTGCGGTTTACCCATCTTTCCCTGCTGCTGCTGCGGAGAGAATGGCACTGTGGATAAGATCTCCTTCTGTCAAACTGCTCTTGACAAACACAAAGAGACTCACTCCACTGCCACTGCACCGAACCCTCGCCAAAGTCCTCCAGATAGACAGACAGAGAGGCGAAAGGGGGGCTGGGGGCTGGAAGACAGAAGAGGGTGAGTGAGAGCTGGTGGAGGAAGACAGAGAGGCGGGAGTGAGAGAGAGACAGATGGCAAGAGATAACGCAGGGAGAGAAACCACATCAACGCCCCAGAGCAGTCAGTGTGTGGGTGAATCTGTCACAGATACAGAGAGAGATAGGCTGAGGTGGAGAGGCATTGTTAGAGAAGACGAAGAGCACCAAACTAACCTATCTCCACACCTCAGGCGAAGTGAACTGCAAAACTAGCAGCACATTTCTCTCGCACTGTTCTAGCTGGTAGGACGCTCTTATTACTGCCATTTCGCCATGTAAAACAATTTCCTTTAAAGGCCTGTTTGGAAAAAAATCTGATGGTTGATGAGATGATGAGCGGCGTGACTCTAAAATCATCTTTCAATATTCTGGTTTCCCCACAAGGGGAATTCTTGCATCACAGACCATTGGCACCCTGGGACCTGTGATTAAACATGATTTTAATGAAGCCGGGCTAATGCAAAATGAAAAGTGGGAGTGTGACTTTCAACTAAGTATTGCATGGAGTTCATCTCTCCACATCTCTTGCACTTTTTTGTCCACCGAGGGAGCTTAGCGAAAATGGCATAACAATGAATGGAGGTCCATGCAGTATAACAAATATTTGAAGCAGTCTTGAGAAAAAATAACATTTGTTTTATGGGAAAATCAAATAGAAATCTATCTGTTCTTTGCTTCCAAAGCTCCCAAAGGTCAGAGCAGCTCAAAATCCAAAGCAGCTCCACCTGTGCAAAGCAGCAAGTCTGCAATTGTCATCAAACCTTATTGCAGCTCAAAGGAACTGTTGAGGATGACTCTTTATTTACGAATGTGTTGAGCGACAAATTAAACTCCAGCCACATAAAATAGAGATATGATAGTGAACAACAAAAGACAAATGCAAACATCTATCTATTATGACACTTAAAACATAAATAAAACATGAAAATGCAAAATAAGATACATCAGAGGTTGTTAAAAAAAAAAAAAAGGAAAAATTAACATTCACTATAAAGATGGTCACACTCTGAAATGAGAAATGTCTGAAAATCAGGTGGTCTGTATTTAGATTATTTTGTTGCTTATTGCATGTGTGACGCATAACTCTGCCTTGTGAGGGGGATGTACTGAGGTTGTTAATGTTTCAATGTAAAAGAAATGAAAAATAAGTTGACAATCAGTAATCAATCAGTAACAACAGAGCCACAAGTCTTTCTTGTATAGCAAAATGACTTTATCTTTGTTTATTGGTCATGGTAATATTATGATGAACTTTTTGATATATGTTTGAGAAGAACGAGGACTGTATTTGGTGTGATCCATTTGAAAAGTTTAAATAAAATGCAACATCGCTTTGTGCATACAACACCTGTTTTTCTTTGAAATATTTTGTTTTATACTGTAAACTACAACTGTCTTTGAAGCCTAAATGGACTGAAACCTCACTTGCACTACATTTGAATCATGATAAATTATCAGCTATCAATTACATTTATTATTTATTGTTTTTAGTGATAAGATTTTCTAGATACAGGTCTTTTGTTAATGGAGCAGGCATTTGCTTGAGGGTTTGTTCTACCAAGGTCATTGTGACCCTGAAATACCATACAAGCCACATTACATTAACAAATACAGAACAGTTCATTAAAATCTGTGCGTCCATGAGAATGTGAGTAATAATCTATTGTTCTGTTGTTATTCTTAATTCGACTTATTATTCAGCAATTAACATACAATAGTAGATTATAGTGCTGTACTGTGTCATGCACGTTGGTCAACTGTTGAAGATTCCTTTATTGTCATCCTAATAATGTATATGATTCCTGACGATGTTGTTTATATTGACTAGTGACGCACCGCTGTGGCATCAGGTATCATTATTCAAGTAGCGTGGTGAGAGTGCCGATGCGTCCATAAGGGACCGTCACGCACTTCTTGACTCGCCCTTTATATGCATTATACCAGTGTAGTATATATATATATGCACCTTTCTGAGCTGAGAGGTTATTGTTGTTGATAATCCCTTACAGTTAGGAGGATTATAATCTCCTTATTCATTCACTTTGTGTTGTTTACGATTACATAGCATTATTATGACATTGTGTATTTCATGCCTTCTGGTAATGTTTATTTCCACTGCACATAATTAATGTCTGTGCATTTCTGTTTATTTCTTTATCGTAGAAACCACACACACACGCGCGCGCGTTAGCGTACTTCAACTTCCAACAATAAATGAGTGGCATCTCAATGAGAGTGTGTGTGACTTGGATTTACTAAGCCATCAACATCATTCCTGTTCTTACTGGACAGCCTGTGGAGAGTGTAGAGACAATCATAGAATCAGCACCTAAGGGTTTATTCATTCAGTCATCTTTAAGAGGTCACAAGTTTGGTGCTCAGTAAACCGATGCCTTTTTACACCTACTGATGCTCCACTTCCTCAGGAGCAAAAAGGAAATGATGACAACATTTCTGTTAACCTGCCAGCTGATAACAGAAGTGGGCTAGAAAAGTCTAAGATAAGTAATACTCCTTATTTTTTTCCATCAAACGATAGATACAATTCTCTCTGAAATCTTGTATCCAATATGAAAACATCTTAACTTAAAATTCTTTATTATTTCCATGAGAATTTCAGTTGTGTGTGTAGATTATCCTGAAAACTGTGCTGTGTGTCTGATGGTGTTTTGTTTAATTTCGCACAGATTGTAAATGCATGAGAGGGCCTCGATTAGGCAAACGCTTGACTGAAGTTCCTTGTGGAAAGGTAGGCCACTGACAATCTGCCATACTCTGTTAGCTAGTTAGTTCAAGAGGAAACATGCAATTCAATTCATTATCAATTTAAAAATAATATTTCACGTTGACTCTTTGGTAACCGAGAGCTCGCTACAAAAAGTTCATGAAAATCTCTGAATAATGAAATCTTCTCCTACTTAAAGGAAAATGGATGGAACCCGTACAAGGTGCTGCTGCATCTCAAAAAGAATATGGGGAAGATGTCTGCAAAAGCAGCTAAGGTTCAGTTCGCCCAGAAAAGCCTGGCAGGTACGTTTCATATTGACTAAACTAAATTATCTTAGATTTACTGAGGCAGTGTCTGCCAGAGGAGACAGAGTCATTACCTGTCCAGTCACAGATACAGGTTGACAAACATCATGCACTGTCACAGGAGCAAAGAATTATGGTAGTTTGAGTTCACCAACTCTCTCTTCCACAGAGTCTCCCACCATGAGCTCCTTCAATCTGGGGACAATTCTCCTGCTGAACGTCCAGGACCAGTGGACCCTTCACCTCCTGAGGCTCCACTGGACATGGGACAGACCCCCAACAAGAAGTACCCAGATTTGTCCAAGATCCGTTTTCCCTTTCTGAACAGCAACATTCCTGCTGTGGTTTCACAGCCTAAGCCCACTGACTCACCAGATCCCACCACATCAAAATCCACAACCTACTGATGCTCCACTTCCTGAGGAGCAAAAAAGAAAGTTAAGTTAGAGTAGTAGTTTGAGTTCACCAATACATTTTCTGCTCAAATATATCTGTGCATGAGAGACACTGAAAACATAATGCATTTAGAAAAATATTAACATTTACAAAATGATCAATCATTCAAAGCCTTGTCTCAGACCTGTTTGCACTTTTTTTTTGGTTTGTTTTTTGTTTTTTTCTCAAACTGACAATCTTCCACAGAGTCTCCTACCATGAGTTCCTCCACGCTGAGGACATTCCTGTTCCTGAAAGTCCAGGACCAAAGGACCTCAGAGAGTCTGAAAGTGAACGTTTCTCTTCATTGATTGACAATGACACTGTTGATGTGAATCCAGAGCCTCTGAACCTGCAGTGTTACCAGATTTCACTGCCGGCAAACCTGCTGCCTGCTGAGGCACGACTCTCTGAAGGACAGTCAACAATAAGTTTCCCAAATCTGAAATTCCTCCTGGTGTGTTTCGACAGACTCAGCAAAAGCAGCCAAGGTTCAGCTCTCCCACAAAAACCTGACAGGCATGTTTCATATTTAACTCAACTAAATTATCTTGGATTTACTGAGGCAGTGTTTCCCAGATGCTGGCACTCAGGCTACATTTCAGTCATTACCTGTCCAGTCACAGATACAGACTGTCTGACAAACATCATGCACTGTCACAGGAGCAAAGAATTATGGTAGTTTGAGTTCACCAACACATTTTCTGCTCAAATACGTATATTTATGCAAGAGAAACACTGGAAACATAATGCATTTAGAAATATAATAGTAAAATTTACAAAATGATAAATCATTCATAGCCTTGTCTCAGACCTAACCTGTTTGCACTGTTTTTTTTTTTTTTCCAAACTGACAATCTTCCACGGAGTCTCCTACGATGAGTTCCTCCACGCTGAGGACATTCCTGTTCCTGAAAGTCCAGGACCAATGGACCTCAAAGAGTCTGAAAGTGAACGTTTCTCTTCATTGATTGATTGATTGATGTGAATCCAGAGCCTCTAAACCTGCTGCCTGCTGAGGCACGACTCTCTGAAGGACAGTCATCAACAAGTTTTCCAAATCTGAAACTTCTCCTGGTGTGTTTCGACAGACTCACATGGTTCCACTGCCAACTGAGAGACCACCAAGGAGAAAATTAACCTTAGTTAGTAGCCTCTTTTAGTCTCTTTGCTCTTCTTCTCTCTGTATTATTGTAAATAGTTCGAATAAAAATCATTCCATTGCATATTATGTTGTTTTGTTTTACATACTTTCCATCAGAAAATTTGCTGTATTCCTTGGCTGTTGTTTTGGGTTGTGGTGCTAAAACTATTTATTAGTACAAAACTGCAGATATTACCTTATGGTGTTGGTCTACAGTATATTGTTTGTGTCTTTTGATTGCATTATTGTGAAAGACTTTATTTGGCACACTATTAGATTAGATGGAGCATTACGATCCCAATGGGGAAAATGTAATGCAGCAGCACAAAATAATAGCCTAGATTTACAGCAAAGATAAAAAGATTATAAATAAGAATTGAGCAAATGAGGCGGTGACAAACATAAACAAAAACTATTAGCCTACAGCAATAGACAATATCAAATAGCCTAGAACCACATGTCTTCACACATCTAGCACATATCTCCACCTTAAGTGATCCAACCCACTCCAGCAAACACCAGCTGGCAGGTGAACTCCCTCAACTCTCACAGCGTACAACTTAGCAATAAGGACATAACCTTAAATCCTCATTTTTGCTGGCCTCAGTGTGTGTTTTGGGTCAATGAAAAAAGCTTTCCTAGCCAAGGTAATCTTTATTTATATCTGTGATGATGGAAACTACGGTGTACAAAGACCTAACCCACATGGGGAAAAGGTGAGACGGTAGTTTGATCATCTCTGCATTATCCTACAAATAGAATACGGTCAAACCTTGATTTTCTGAACCTGTCAGGAGTAATGGTATCTCGGACTGCTGAAATTTCAGATAATTAAAACATAGATAAAAATGCACCAAACCTAAATATATTATTAATATGCTTTGTGGTACAAATAGTCAAACAAATGACAAATAACAAATATGGCCTGGCAGTAAAATTGCAGTTGTCTGCAAACACTTTGGGACAACAGCAACATCAAAGAAATCACTTTTTGTGGCTGCGGTGCACACATGCACACCTGCAGGAACGAACTGACCGACTACCAGAGTGGACCCAGTAGAGCGCAGATCTCCACCCTAATGCCTAATAACAGACTCAACAAATAGCCTTTAAACCAGCCCTAACATTCGGCCCTACATAAGAAATATAGAGAGATTTACTGGAGAACGATACTGTATGTAGCACCTATAAAGGATTGATGTTTATACTACAAGACAATAATTGAAATGGACCAGTAGGTTCGACTACAGGAGCAAAGTGGAATGTTTAAATGAGACGCTGAGACCAGATTTAAATGCAAAATTATGCCGGCTCTTGAATGGAATAACAACAATAACCAAAGAAATAAAATAAAACATACAATATAGAAACACAATCTGTTTCTTCAATATTATCAGTGTTGACTGTCTGGTACCAGATTCTAGGCTTTCCACCGATCTGATCGGCTATATTGGATCGGCTGATATTTTGCATTTTATGCAATTTGTGTGATCGGCTGTAATGTCTTAATTCGCAGATCCAATCAATGATGTCATTGTTGTGCTGAAAA
Organism: Myripristis murdjan; assembly: GCF_902150065.1. Lineage (NCBI taxonomy): Eukaryota > Metazoa > Chordata > Actinopteri > Holocentriformes > Holocentridae > Myripristis > Myripristis murdjan. Next base: position 11,521,962 of record NC_043981.1, read on the forward strand.
TTTTTTGCAGATGCTCCCGACCTACTGGTCCATCTTAATTATTGTCTTGTAGTATTAACATTAATCCCTTATAGGTGCTACATGTAACAGCTACAGAATTAGGTGTGTAGGCTACTCTATTGTAAACTACTGGAGAGCAGTGTGCAGGCTATTGTGGGACAAAAAAAAACCCAAAACAAAACGTTTGTGCGGTTGAGCAGCTATTTTGATATAACTGGAGCTCCGACTGCACTTTCATTCATTTAAACTGAAATGAACAGGATTAAATATTGCAGCTGGAAAATAATGAATATGTTTATCTTACTGATGGGAGAAATCGGATATTAAAATATGAGGGCACTGGCAAACCTGTGCAGCCTTCTGATATGCACACACTTACAGAGCACTCCCAACGTGAACAAAGCCCCACCATCAGGCGCCCATGCCCACTTAGCGTGATTTATCCCAAATGACTGTGAATAATGAACTATGAAGTGAGAAGTATTAAATGAACTGGAAGTGCTGCTATGAAACCCCCGCGCCGACCTCCCCTACCCCAGCCAAGGAGGATTAAGGAGGGGGCACCTTCCTGCATGAGTAGCTCCCCAGTCAGGTTGACTTCCACACAGCTTGCTGGGGAGGCTGCCAGGGAGAGGAGTGTCAATTTTAAAAGAGCATCTCTTTCCCCCCCTTGGGCTGGAGGGTGACGGATAATGCGTTTGTGCATTACAGAGAGGGGAAGGCCATCCATCATGGCTACGTGCATGCATTGGCCTACGTGTACGTGTGTGTGGGTGAGTGTGCGCATGTTTGTGTGATCATATGCAGGTAGTGTTCCTCTCCTCCAGGCTGTGGTGTGGTTATGGAAGGGGAGGAGGAGGAGGAGGAGGGGGAGGGGGAGAAAGCGGGGAGGTTGGAAGCCTTGCGGATAGATGCAAGACAGGCACAGCATCTGGAGACAAGGACTCTCACTGGTGTCAAGCAAGGGCTGGTTATTTATTTGGTTGGGGGGCGTGGGAATACTGGAAACGTCTTCTTTCCTGATGAAGAACGGATGCTCTCAGACACAGCGCCATGCCAGAGGTGCTGTGTGTTCAGTGTCAGGGGCTACCTACTGAACAGCACAAGCTATTGTGCATGTGGGTAGATGGGTGGAAAGGAAACATACAAACCTGTAAAGGGAAGCATGCACATAAAAATGCATACACACCCTGATAGGGACACATACTGTATGCAAACATATATGCATTAATTTCAGCTGAAAGCAGCCAGGCTCATACACGCTGGAGACAACACTGATTTCATATTCATGAGTTACAGGCTTTTTTCTTTCTAATGGGAACTCTCAAAGTTTTGCGACAGCGTCACCTGTCAAAACTCAGCGGGGGGACAGCACTCGGCAGCACCGAGGCTCATATTCTCTCGAAGCTGTGTGAAAATATCAGGTTCAAAAAAATCATATTGTGGACACAAATTGCCAGGAAAAACACCTTAGAAAGGCTGAAAAGCACTGCAGATGTGAGTTTATATGCGCATAATTTTCAGAAATCTTTGGTATGTTCACTTGTGCAATAATTCTGGGAAGCAATCCACTCATAAAAAAAAACAAAAAACAAAAAAAAAAAAAAGTAGGGAGGCATTTCCTCATTCTTGGCTTAGGGGGAGAGGTGCTATAGGTTGACCTGTTGAACTTGCCGTGTTTAGCATGCTCTGCTCTCTGGGGCTAACATACAAGATCCATGCTAATGCTATTCTTGCAGTCTCTCTTGTTTCCATAACAACTAAAGGTGAGGGAGGCGGGCCCGTAACCAAAAAACCTGGATAGGAGCACACATGGGACTGAATCCTGCTCAGCACAAACACACTGACTGTAATACGAGCAGACACACACATGCACACAAAAGCGCACCCCCCCCCACCGCCCGCGTGCATGCACAGGCACACATTCGTGCATATGTGTGAGCATGCACACACAACCACGCACTTGTTTTTCCCTCCCAGGTAGGCGTGTGTGGAGGATAGGGCAGGTGGCGTTCGCTCCTTGGGGTTCCGTCCTCTGAGGCTTATTACTGTTACAAATAATCCCATGATGACGCCATTGGCCAAACAGTTTCAAAAATAAAGGACGGATATTGATTTGATATTTACAGCAGTATTTGCCGGTTGACAAGCCGATTCGGGCCAGTTATTTGTTGTTCTTCCCAGTGTATTTATGGAAACTTGCAGCAGCGCGTCTTTGTGTGTGGCCTCGGTCATGGGAGGAAGGCCTTTTGTATGGCTTGCTTATTCTGCTAAGATGTGTTTACTCGACTCCCCGCTAGTGTCCCAGTGGCACGATGCTGTTATGTCTCAAAGGGCCCAAAGTGTAGCTTGAGAGGGACTGATAAGCAAATTGAGCAGGGCCCCTTTTCCCTATTTGTTCTGTATTGTTACACGCAGAACAATTGGTTCATTTGTCAAGAGCAAAAATGATTTGGGAGTTGAGTGTATTTTCTCCCTTTTTTTTTTTTATTATTCTGCCGCTGAAATGTTTGCCCTTGCAAATCTTCACTGCATTTTATATGGATGTTTCTGAATGTGGGTTTATGTGTGTGTGTGTGTGTATGCAGAAGCTTGTGGGTGCACGGCGGTTTCAAGCCCATGCCTCTATATGAGATTCACTTCCATGATATCGGAGCGCTATCATAATTCACGCGAAAAACAATACCACGCGGAAAAATGAGAGGAATGCCTGGAGATAAATCACCTCCTCCAAATACCTTTCACCAATGTCCCATGACTCTATTTCCACACCATCACTCAGCAAGAGAGGGTGCGCTTGCATGTGCGTGCGTGCACATATGCACGCGATTATCTGTCAAAGCGCTATATGATGTTTTTTTTTTATGTATGGGTGTGCGAGGGATTATAAGCATGCATATGGTTGTGTGGTGAGAGAGAAGGAGAGAGAAGGAGAGAGAGAGAGAGAGAGATTGCCAGGGCGGCGGTTTGAATGATGTTTAACTGGAGCTCAGCACAGTTGAATGAGGCTGTAAATCCGCTTTCTCCTGGGTGCAGTTACTCAGAGCACCATGGTACAGAACTATCTCAAAGAGAGGGATGTCACCACATTACACACACACACACACATACACACACTCACACATACACACACACACACTCCCTTTACCTCCTACAAAGCATAAAATATAGCCCACACCATCAACAGCAACCCACTGAAAGGAGCAAGAATACACACACAGCTCTATTCCGTATAAACCGAATACAGAGAGCTTTTTTCCCTCTTGGGGCCTCAAATCCACGCTGCCCTCGCTGACACACACTCTACCTCACTGGGGGGTCACGTTTCCTCACACCCCGCCTGACGATCAAGACGTAGAAACAAGCTAAAAATCAACAACAAAGAAACAGAAGTAAGAGTCGCTGACTGACAGGCACAATTTCATGCCATAATGGAAATCAGTGTTGTGTTCTGTTTCAAGAAAGCGAGCGGTTACAAAAAGAGGCCAGTGTTATTTTTTTATTTATTTTTTTTTTTTTAATGTGTTGTATATCTTAACACAGCAAGTGGCACCAAACTGATGTAAGTTACATGAGGGTCAAACCGTTTAAAGGCAAAAGAATACATAAATCAATAATGCTCACCGCCTGCAGGTCACTGTTTACCCACCTTTTTCATTTACTGCCTGCACCGCACTGCAGAGTCCAACTACAAGCAAACAGAAAATGCGCTGGGTATTTTCACAAAGCCACTTCGTAAACACACGTTACTCGTGGAGCTAATTTGATTCAGATGAAGAGATTTATGAGCCGAGCTGAGGAGACTCGGGAGGTTGTTTTTTTTTTTTTTTTTTTTTTTTTTTTTTTGAGGGGTAGACTCGTCAATTATTTTGGAACAGATGGGTCTCCAAGAGCAATTGAATTTGATTATCGCCTCAATGGAATCCGGAATGAAAGGGCCATAATTTGGGGAGAAAGTTATGAGAAGGCCATTTCAATTACTCCGCAAACAAAATTGGGGTTGGACTCCACGCCTTACAAAACAGACAAAGGCATTCAGATGATTCTCTCTTTCTTATTTTCCCCCCTCGCTCGTCCTCTCTAATGACAGCGAGTCTGAATCACGATGAGCCTTGTGTTCGGCGCAACTGTTTATTTGCTTGTTTCTCAAAGTCTGCCTCGGCTGCATTGTCGAAAAGCGTGACATTTGTCATTGTGCATTGATTACCGCTTTTCATGAAATACAACTTTGTTTTTCCATTCTCTTATTGACGCACTTATTCAAAATAATAACTGGCTTGGCAACTCTATGCGACGACGAAAAACCTGTTGAAATCATTTGACACATTCAGAGTAACAAATTGTTTATATTGCCGGCAGTGAATTGATTGTTGCTTAAGCTTTGAGATGTGTGTTTTTTTTTTTTTCTTCTGAGAATATTAATATTCTAAAAACCTGCCATGTGTGATTGCTCCACTAACAGCTCTTCTTTAACTCGGTGGGTTGGCAGCAACATTTTTAGCTGTTTTTCTCTCAGGTCCAAGGGCTCAGACTTGTTAAAGTTCCCAGAACAAGCCGAGTGCCGCTCTGATCATCTACTGACAGTAACTCGAGCTGCGATTTGTGCCTTTTTTTTTAAAAGGTTTAAAAGTGGGTTCAGCAGTTAATCCTTCATGCTGGATGTATCAAGACACTGTTCACTATTTCCAGTTTTAAAAATGACATTTCATTGTTTCTTTGTGGATTGGGAGTTGGGGAGTGGACTCATTTTGAGACTTAAGTAATATTCTCCAAAGAAGGTTTGCCAAATGTCAGCCTGCCATGTGATGATGTGACAGCCTGTCTTACATAAAGAGGCAATCAGGATGACAAGTCATGGCCTCAATATATCTAACGTACACCCTAAAGACAAGACTATGCTATCTCATAGTTAAACCAGGAGCAAACTGATGAAATGGACCCATGTATTTGAGCAAACACATCCCGTTTCAGTAGATAATGATAGTCTAATAAGAATAGCCACTCGCCCTGTGACGCCTCAATATGTGCTTCACCTCTGGTCCCGGCAATGGCAGCTGCTCCTGGATGCTTGGAAAAAGACATCTCACCACTTGCCTTTTCTGCCTCCTGGAACAACCACTTCCACCTTGGCTTTGTCTTTTTTACTCTGCTGTCCTCCAATCAGACAGGTCGCTGCATAATAGGGGTTACCGGGAACACCTGAGTGCCAATTAAAGCGCATGCTTTCTAACCAGTAGTAAGTGTCCAAATCTCAGTGCCAACCAAGAAAAAGACAGTCAGTTGGGGAAGAAACAAGACCAGGCAAGGCTAATTGAAGCTGGACCGCCACTGCAGCTTGAATCACTGCAGCCAAACAACTTGCACTCTAATATTTCCCATTCTGTGTGTGTGTGTGTGTTTATATGCATGTACACAAGCATGAACCTCCATGGGTCTCTTAGTGTCTGATGACATTTGCCCACATAACATCCTTTATGCAGTTTAGTGATGCTCCATAACTCTGACCCCATCCCTACACATCCATACATACATGCCAAACATGCATATCAAATGATAAACTAGATGAAATTACATCTTACTTGTGTGGCTCTACCTGGATGTCACTCATGGATGGACACGCTGACTCACAGCAGCCATTTTGACATGAATAGCAGGTAAACACAGGTGTCACAAATGATATTAAAATGTAAAAAAAGACTTTGCCATCCTAGGGAAAAAAATAAATGCCTGCACCAGCCACAAGTGGTGGTGTTGTTGGATCACCTGCCACAGTATGACAACAGCAAATACAGACTTATGAGGAAATGCTTGCCCTTTTCATGGCCTTAGGTGCAACAGAACTGCCATTATATCTTTTAAAGGTGTAATTTGTGGTGATTCTTTTTATTGTGTTTTGCCATTTCTGCTTTATTTGACAGTCACAGTGGAGAGAGACGGGCTGGGCAGGGGGGCAGGGAGGGGATGACGTGCAGCAAATGGCCTGAGGTCGGATTCAAACCCAGGACTCAGCATCAGGACAGCCTTAACACATGGTGGGCGCTCTTACCCGGTGAGCTACGGGGGCGCCCCGTTTGTTGTGACTCTGCTGGTTCAAAGAAAATGTCAACACCGAGTTCCTTTAGGGAAATTGAGTCCACAGTGTCAGTCCTTCGCTGTTGGCCTGTAGGGAGAAGCATCCAGGCACAAACAAAACTACAGGCGGCGCGGCCAATAATGTCCTCCCTGGATGATATGGCACAAAATGGCCTTAAATTACACTCAGTATCTGTTTATCAAGTTAATTTCCTCTGTGCGGCTTCACAACAGCGAAAACTGCGGCCTAGTTTTGTGCTCTGAATAGACTTTTTTCTCCTTGCAATCATTTCCTCCCTGTATTTGTTTTCAGAGGCAGTATCCTCTGGAGGTGCGGAGATGATAATGTCACGGAGGAAGGGAAGTGATGGTCTGCCTGGTGTTTATACAAGAGTTTGGCATTTGTTGTCACTGGGACTGGCGTCGTTGGCAGGCAAGTTGCCACAGAGCCCCCTTCCATCCTACACACACACACACACACTCACACACCCTCCCCACTCTGACCCATATAGGTGCTTTGAACCGCTGGCAGGCCCAGCAAGACAATCTGGGCCCCCATCCCAGGAAGGCAACTGGGATAGGGGGGGTGGGTGTGTGACAGCAATGCTGCATATGTGTGTGTATGTGTATGTATGTGTGTGTGTGTGTGTGTGTGCATGAAATCTATCTATATGTGTGAGCGTGCATCTGTCAGTTTCGCCTGGTGCACGTGCTTTTGCGCGGCTGGTGCAGCCGGTGACAGCGCGTTGGATGCTGTTGAAAGCGAGGCAGGGCTTAGTCTCAAGGTGGTTTCTCTTCTTCACACTGTCACTGATGGTGGGGGGAGGAAGAGGAGGAGGAAGAAGAGGAGAGAGAGTGGAAGAGGAGGAGGAAAGAAGGGGTAGAGGAAGAAAAGACAGAGATGGAGGAGAAGAAAGTCTTACCGTCTCAACTCGAAACCCCTGAGAGAGAAAATCAATTGCATTCCATTCGATTCTATTCTACTCTATTCCTCTGTGGTTCTCGCTCACCTGTGGTTTCTGAGTTAGAATACACACACTTTATCTACTGTGTTCTGTTGTGTCTTATTGTGTTTCATCTGATTTTGTCACAAACTGTCCAACCAAAGTCCACCTTAACATGTATCGGCGTGGTCTGTGTGCTGTTAAAAAACTGAAAAATTAAGTGTTTGAGTTAGAAAACCACATAAGAGCGTTGCATATTTTAACACACGGGAGGTGGCAACCGTGATGACTAATGCCCGGCCTGTTTGCCCTCTTTTCCATCTCGATTACATAATCCCCAGATTAATTAGCTGTGTATTTCAGCCACTTCCTGTTGCGCGACCCTTAAACGGGCTCCCTCCGCAATCTGGCCCGATCGACTTACAGGGCGCCAGAGCTTTTTCTTTGAAGGCCGCCTCGGCTTCAGAAGCAACACAAGTCTCTGATCTGATGGCTAAAGGAAAGGGCCCCTGCGGAGTGTACCATTACACACTGATAAAAAAAAAAGCTAGAAAAACAACATTTGGGTAACACACACACTCACTCACTGGGAGAAAAAAAAAAAAGAAGTAAAGAATAATTTGGTTGCGAAAACAAGAGGCGGTATGGAACAATGACAATCTGGCTCCTTTGGTAATTTCCCGTCGACGTTCATTCGTGTGATGTGGTCGTGACTGTTCTGTCGGGATCAATCAAACCTGCGAGCAGATGGCATCGCGCTCCTCCGGTGGACTGGGGATTGTCTGTGTTTTTTCGGAGATGGTAATTGGCCCGTTATGTCACGGACTGGAGAACGCTAACAGCCGCCGCCATCGCTGCCGAGCGGCAACAACACATGTCGTTCTGCTTTGTGCGGCGGGTAATGTGCTACCTGTGCTGCAGGCCCCGCTCAATCCCGACGTAAGGCTGAGGAGAGCCACGCCACCATTAACAGGCTGCGATGTCAGTGTGTTTCACCGAGGGGGAACACACACAGGCCGAGAAATGTGACATCAGCTCTTTGCGCCGTCCGCCCGCTGCGTACATTTTGGACCTCTCTGGCTCCCTTACAGCAGACGCCCATGAAAACCCCAAGATGTATCGCGTCTCAGATCTAAAACCCTGTGCTGTGTTTGCGAACAGGGTTTGCATTTAGGTGAAGAAAGCTTATGTGGATAAATGGAACCGTGTGTGGGAGACTTAGCAAGCTGAGTAAAAAGAGGAGCGGAGTAATTGCATGTGTGCGACTGTGTGTGTGTCTGTGTGTGTGTGTGTGTGTGTGTGTGTGGCTGGGACGCCTGGGCACTTCAAAGCTTTGATGTTGGAACTCCTAAATGAGGGCCACCAGAGGTCCAGACTAATGGGACATCATGGGGAGATTAGAGGCCAACTGTAGCAGGCTGACAACACAGCATTATGCTTGTGTGTGTGTGTGTGTGCATGAGTGTGTAGGAAAGAGAACATGACTGTGTGTGTGCGTGCGCCTGCCTGGGTGTATTCTTTCTGTGTTTTAAAACGAAAAGTTTGGCATTAAGTTTTCAGTGGAGTTTGGGAGTAATTGCGCCGGACATGTTTATCTGTGCAGCAGGAATGTGGATAATCACCTTGTAAAATGGCAAGACACACATCAGTTGAACTTTAACACACCGCTGTTACAGGAAGAAAACCTTGGCCAGCTCGTGCCTTAGCATGGTATAAATCCTTTATTAAATAATCATAACAATAATTATAATAACAATCATAAAAAGAGCATTTCTGTACAAAGCCCCCTTTAAAACAACAACAACAGCAGTCCGAGCAGTGCGAAGGGGGGCGGGGGGCGGAGGGGGTTTCCTGTCCTTTTATTTGTGTTTGGTCCTCCCAGGCAGACGGGGGCGCTATCACTGTCACTGTCAATGTCACATTTCTGTCTGATAACCGGCTCCAAAAGGCAAGCTGGATCCCAGAGGCTCCAAGGCACTTGGAAGAGAGTCAGTGGGGGTCCAGTGATGCGGGCCTCAGAGGAGAGGGAGGGTGTGTGTGTGTGTGTGTGTGTGCGCGTGTGTGTCGAGTGATTGTGGGTGACATGGAATGTCGTGCTTATGCGTGTGTAATGTTGGATCAAGGGGTTTTCACTTCATAGCCGCGTGCCACACATATGTTTACCTTGGGCTTCTCAGCCGCAGCCGTCGTTCCCTTCGTTTGTCGAAATGAAAGCTGAAGTGCCACTCAGTCTCGGGATTATGTGTGTTAAGTGTGTGTTTATGTGTGTGTGTGTGCATGTTCTGTATATACATCTGAAAGCGTATGTACATGGGAATGTTGATGAACGTGACGGACGCTGCAGGTACGCTTGAGAACGAGCACTCGTATCCTGTCAAAGTGTGTAAATGAGTGTGTGCATGTATATGTGTGTGTGTGTGGACATGGATGTTCAAAGGGGGAGGTGGTTGGGGAGGGGGGGGTAAATAAGACTTTTTCCTCTGTCCCTCTCCTTCACATGGCTTTCAAGTCCAGTTGGAGCGTGCAAGACAAGACCCTTTCTGATTGGCTCAAACTGTTGTAACGAAAGCCCCGCCTTCTTGTGCGAGTGAAAATAAAAATACAGTAAAATAAAAAAAAAGAACTTGAGAAAATAAGTCACAATTCGCCAGTTAAAGTCAGGGGAGGGGAGGGAAGGGGGGGGGGAGCAAGACAGTCCCTTTTAAGTCATGGCTTTTTAGGTCCACATGTACAAAAGAGACAAAGGTGAGGTTCCTCTTCTCTCTCAGCGCGTTTTCCTCAAACGTCCCTTCAGCATTTCCACCAACAGTTTAGACTTTAAGGCTTGTTGTGTGTCCGGGCGAGACAGTCAGTCGACTCAGTGGAGCTGTTTCTGGTTGTGCATTTGATTTTTTTTTTTTTTTTTTTTTTTTTGTCGTTTTTTTTTTTTTTGAAAATCCCATTTATTTCTGTCCTCGCGAAGCAGACAAAGAACGTCGTCCCCTGCAGGAAGTGAGAGGGTTTTTAGTGCTCCCGTCAGTCACTCGTCTTCTCTCTCCCCCTCTTTGTTTCAGTGTCCGCGGTGATTTTTAAGTCTCTGCCCTTACCCAGCAATCCATAGGTTGCACCGACCAAAAAGCTCCTTGACCTTTCACTATTAACCGCAATGTAAACATGACCTTCTCTCTGACAGGAACCAGTAACAACAGTCTGGAACTAAATCTAACAATAACTCTCTCTATCGTTAACAGAACATGTTGAGATACACTGCTCCCCCCCCCCCTCCCACCCACCACCCACCCTCAACACACACACACACACTTTCCTCCCTCGTTTTTTTCTACTTATCAGCCTTCACAGACTGGCAATGGGCCAGAACCAAAACATTGAACAGAAAAAGAGACAAACTCGAGGGACGTCGGTGACTAAAAATACCACAGACTGTCAGGAACTAAGAGGATAACTGAGGCTGATAGGTAGCAGAGTCTACAACAGAACAAAAAAAAAAAAAAAAAAAAACCCAATGGTCCACACAAAGGAGCTAAGTTCTAGGCCACTGTGTTCACGTGTGATCAAAAAAGACGCTTTCTAAGCACGTTCCTAACCTACCACCTTTCCAAAACAATGTGTTCTCTGACTCAGGATGTGTAGCTTACAGTATCCAGTTTCAAAACTAGACCTCTTACAAATCTATGATGTACTTATAAACAGTTCTCTTTTGGTGGAGCAGGAATTTTGTAGCTGATATGTGTAGATATTTATGTTGTTTTGTTTTTTTTTCTTCTTTTTTTGAGGCCTAACAAAACCCCCGCAATGGAACGATCCACCTGGGTGACCCCAGTCTTTCCCCTCATTGGTTCTTTGACAAGAGAATCCACCGACCCCTGGACTGTGCCACTTTGAGTGAAACAGGGGAAGAGTTCGCATTCGAGCTAAAAAGTGGCTTTCTCATCGTCTGTCTGTCGGGGATTGGCACCAGCGAGGAAGTAAACTGACACTAAAGTGAACTGGAAATGAAGAAAATAGTGAGAGGTTTTCACAAAATGGCTGTATCTCTCTCTCTCTCTCTCTCTCTTGCACTCGCTTTGTTTTTTTTGTTGTCTCCGTTCGCCTCCTCACGCCTCGGTGCAGCAGCGCTGTTGGTTGAGCTTGACCTTGTGCTTGAGGCCGTCGTACAGTTCGAAGTTGTAGTTCTCCAGCGTGGTGGAGGAGCGCGACGACAGGCCGCTGTAGGAGCAGGTGCAGTAGAGCAGGAGGCCGGCGCACACCGCCCCGAGCAGGACGCCCAGGGAGCTCATGACGATGATGGTGACCAGGATGGGGTCCAGGGTGTACAGCCACGAGTTGTCCTTCTCCGAAACCCGGGTCACCGGCGGGTCGGAGGACGTGGACGCCGTGTTGCACTCGATGACCTGGAAACCTGTGGCGAGAAGCAAGGGAGGCGGGAAGATGGATGAGAAAATCGAGAATGAAATATTTTGGGATTGTTTGGTGGGTCATGTTGACAGAGATCTGCGTTGAAAAGTTAAAGACTTCCTCTTCAAGATCAGTTGCAAGGACATGTTCCAAATGGGGAATACATATTAATGAATCTTTATTCAGACACATAGTCCACATAAGAAATGAAATTAGAAATAATAAATAAAAAAAATAAAAAAAAACGAAAATGTGAAGAAATACATTATACAGTGCTTTACCTTTAAATTACCATTAAAAATATGTCATATATACATATATACACATACACCTGCATACACATACATACATGTATATATACAGGGTGACACAAAAAAACGGGAACTTTTAAACATCAACAAACAACAACCTTAAAACATGCCATTTAAGAAACAATGATGGAATATTCATTTTTTAAAAATTGTGCTGCCACTTGCTCATGTCTGCCAATACGCACTTCAAAGATTCCCGTTTTTTTGGTCACCCTGTATATACACATACACATACATACACATACATATACACACACATACACATATACAAGCTACCTATAGTTATGAGATATGAGCGTTTACTTAAGAAAAGGTCAAGCTAACATGCCAGTGCATGCGAAGCCTGGATGTGAACCGATAGCCCATTATGGGGCTAATTAGGGCCAAAATAATGATGTTTTCAGACACATCCAGTCGACACATGAAAAATACAGAAGATGTTTAAATGGAAAAAGTGCAAAGAAAGGGAGAGGAAAGTCCAAAAGCTGATCATGGAGAAAGGGATGGTGGCAGGGAAGGCAAGCTTATGGCTGGACAGATAAATATGTACATCCCGAAGAAAATGGTTAAATTCTTCCTGCAGCGTGTGACTAACCGGTGTTTAGGACTCTTACATCAACCGCGGTTACACGGACAATAATTCTTCAGCCTGATTGAAATCATTCTGATCAGAGATTCCAGCTGCTCCTCCTACTGAGAAGCATCTAATCTGGCTGGCTTGGAACCACTTTGGCTGTTTTGACGTCTAACCTTGTAACAGGCAGCCTTCACGCTTTCCCAGCGCTCTTTGAACTGGTAGAAAATAGGTGGATTCCAGTTTCGTTCATCTTTTCAAACGCTTTCTTCAACGACTCGTGGTTTTGAGCCTTTTCGACCGTGGAGGCGTTCAACAATCCTTTAGAGATTTAACCTTTTTAACAAAAAAAAAAAAAAAAAAAAAAGTGGTATCAGCCACAGACCGGCTCTGCTGCAGCCGTGTTTCTGTCCCTTCTGGAAAATTAGACACTAACATTTTCTTGTTGAATGGATTATCAAAGGCGTACACAAGCCCTTTCAACCTGACTGAAAACTCCCTCCGATCGGGTCCAATCGAGCCAGTCTCCGCTGATTGAGCTGGCTACGTGAGGCATTTTTACTCTAACAGGGCTATTATTCTGATTATTCGTGGATTATTAGAGTCCGTGTAAATGCAGCTAATGACACCGGTGCCTTTGATCTGCTTAGTTTCCTCATGCCTTACCTTCACCGGGCGAGTCTCTGCCATTGTAAAGTCGACTGTCTCCGAATTCGACAGGCCTCTTGTCTGTCAGAGAGGAGCACAGCAAACACCGTTAGTTCAAAGCCACTTGGGCACCTCACCAGTGTTCAACAGCAGAATCAGAATCCCAGGTGGCAACGAAAACGGAAATGTAAGTACGGTTAAATCAGATGTTTGCACGGCTTTCACTTCTGCCGGCTCGTGTTCCAGGCTGCTTGTGCTGCCACGGCCTGCGTCACGGCAGGATTTAATAACTTTGTCGTACTAACAGGGATAATGAATTACTGGTGGCAGTGCTGGTGAGTTAGCTGGACCACTCAAGTACTTGGCCTGTATTGATAATACATTAGCATACCAAACCCACAAACCCAGTCAGACATTGCAAATTAATTAAAATTCATTCATGCTAATCCTAACTAGTTGAGAGTTTTGGCCTCCACTCTCTCTCACACACACACACACACACACACTTGGAGTAATAGAAAAATATGACTTTATTAATAGAGAAAGGTCATTATGATACATTCCTTTCAAACACACGGTCAACACATAGCATACAGATGGCATAAGACTGTTCATTCCACATGAATAACGATGCAAATGTCATCAGCAAATAATGAATGTTACCCATCATTACAATCATCGTAATTACACGTCTCATCGTCGCTGTGGAGATTTAAGAGCGATGCATAAGGTGATCAAACATTATTCCAACAAAGAAACTCCAATGGCAACAAATGTTCAGCTTTATAAGTCGAGGTGTTACAACCTGGTTCTTCACTCTGCGAGACTCTTTGCTTTGCCAGGTGACGCCAACAGAAAAAAAAAAAAAACGACATCCCAGTTGCGAGATTTTAAGTGCAGTAAAACGAAAGCGATGGCTGCAGCACTTTAGTCGAGCCCAAAAGCTCAAGTGTACTTACACTTTAGTTTTCTTTTTTCACTTTGTGTGTGTGTGTGTGTGTGTGTGTGTTTGCGCTCGCTGCGTTTGGCAAGCATTCAGGAGTGGGAGTAGCTGCTTGGCAAGGCACACCTCTCGATCTGGAGGTCTCTGACGGCCAATGGCGTTATTAATACTGTTTCCAGGGCAACCGAAGTTGGCAGCGGATTGGGCGGTGAGGGTGCGGTGGATGGGAGAGAAAAGTGCTTACCGCAGCCTTAATAAATGTTATCTGTCCATTAACTAATTACAACTATTAGGATCTTGGAGCGTAACGGTGTCAAGATGGACAGGGTGGGGTGTCCAATCCCTCTCCCCAAGTTGATTTAAAAGCACATTGTGAGAGTGTGCCAAAAAACACATTTTTTTTTTTTTTTTTTTACCCTGGAGAGAGAAGTACAACTCCTAAATTGTTGCAACAAATAGAGGTGCATTCTGCTGAGCTGTGGGTTAGAAGGTGATGGATTTTTGCTGGTGTGAAAGATCACGAAAGCACGCCCTTTTTAAGCCACCGAGTGAGGACCTCAATTTCTTTCAATCCGGGGTGTTAAATTGAGCTTGTGTCAAATCTCGCCACCTCTGCAGCGACTTTTGAGAGAGCCTGGTGCCAATCGCTCCGCCTCGTCCGCGCTTTGGAGACATCTCTGCCGCATCTGCCTTTCCACATTTCGAAACAAGGACAAATATTAGCGATTAGTGCATTCTCTGTGTCTGTTTTGGAAAGCGGTCCGGCGGGGACCTTTTCGTCGCGTCTCGTGACACGAAAGGGGGAGCATCATCCGTGAGCTGGTGCTCTGCTTGCTCTGGTTTTCATAAACTCCTCTTGGAACGCTCTCAAGGGGTGCACATACAACAACAAAACGCCGCGCTTATGGCTTCCAGCTGGTCCCGCGGCATTGTGGGATTTGTAGGAGTATAAATCACGGGAGGAGGCGGCGATGGCAGACAGCTGTGTCTATTTACAACCCTAAAAACAACAAGCACATATTCACACTAAGGAACACAACACGGCTCGGCTCGGCATGGCTTTCATTTGGGCAGCTCGAAGACATGGGGAACAAAGGGAGTGGGTGGTATGAAGCATTAATGGGAGTGGAACAACGTGCTTTATTACGCCAGAGCATCAAGATGAAACACTAAACACTGAAGACGGCTGCATCCATCACTGACTGATGCCTTTATCAGGAGAAGACACGGCGCTCAATCAAATGAACTGAGTTATCTCCATTTGTGGTGCAGGACTCTAAGTATGATGGATTTGCATTCTTTTGTTTTTTAAATGTGCACATGCTCTGCTGAATAGGACAATGGGAAGATCATTTTTGTTCCTCCTCATTCTTAAAAACAGCCCTCCGCCAGAATAGGACTCTCCTATCGATGCAATCTCACGTTGGTAGTACAGAGTTTCCAAGAGCTTTATTTTCTGGGGTTTTCCAGGTCATTTCCACAGCTCGCGCACTGAATGCCTCCCGGTCTAACAGTTTTCTGCTCTCTTGCAGCACTGCAGAGCTCCTCAGGTCTCTGGGGTCTTGTTTTAGCCTGTGGTTTGGCAGCTCTGGCTGGCTCTCACAGTGGAACCAGCTCGCCACTCCCCCCCGCCCCCCCTCCCTCCCTCCTGCCTCCTCTCCAGCCCACACAGAGTGTCCATGCTGGGGTCATTCCAGGAGGACTGTGGGGGTTACGTGGAGCCAGACGGCACTCAATGGTCTGAAACAAGCTGTTCAGATAAATAACTCACTCAGTCCTCTCATTGGGAGCAGCATAGTGTGAAAATGTCAACAGCAAACTCCTTAATGGAACAAAGAAGAAAACAGCAACCGAAGCTACATCCATTAGAGAGAAAGAGAGAGAGAGAGAGAGAGAGAGAGAGAGAGAGAGAGAGAGAGAAGACAGCAGTGTTTCTTGGCAACTTTGCGCTTTGCAGTCCAGGACAGTGTCTTGTGTCATTATCACCCTCGCTACCGTAATCGCAAAGAGGGAGGGGTTTTGTTGAGTGGGACGTCCTGTCAGTCTTCCAGCATCGTGACACATCCCGCCACTGACATCAAAAGTGGGAGGGGCTCTGCTCTGCCAATCGTAACCCGCCTAGCTCTGATTCAGCAGAGGGTACGGTGTCGGTCCCGGCTGTCCAGCCTGACAGTCAGGACTGGCTCCACCCCTGGGGCGGCCATACTGGAGGACCAGTGGGAATACTGGAAGCACTGGGAGGAGCTGTGATAGGCCACTGACAGCTGGCTCTTCTTGGCGGCCAGGTGTTGTCGGCAGCAACAGAGGGCCCTGACCAAGATGGCCACCGCCAGGAGAAGGAGGGCGCCCCCGGCAGCCATAATGTAATACCAGTGGACGGGCAAGGGAGGCACAGCCAGGGTATCTACTGTGGGCTCACTCCCGACTGGAAGGCCTCCCCCTGGTGGAGAGATACAGAATAGTTGGCCAGCGGGAAAAAGAGAGGAGCGCCACTTCACAGAGACAAGGCCTTTTGTTGTTTATGCTCTACATTCAATTCTCTCTTTTCTATCCCTTCGGCGCTTCATCATAGGAACAGCAGGCGTGCACCTCATATGAGCATGCACAAGCATGCCGGTTGCAAAAAAATGAAATCTCCAAGGCCAAAAAAATCAAAATGCATCCACTTTCTCTCATGTAGCTTGAGTTGCAGTTCAAGGACAAGTTTTCACACCAAGAGCATCTAGAGATTTGGTTTGAAATCAGTCCAATGCGTCATCCAATCAAATGCAGGGCAATTAAAATTTTCAAAGCTCTAATGTAATGACTTGGTGTGAAACGGAAGCCAAAATAATTAGTCATAAAGCACCCACACACATTGAATCAAGGAGTGTCTACTTCCTGTTTTTGCACTGGCACAGGAAGTCACAAACAGCCCACTGATAAAGTCTCAGAACCATGCACGAATCAGGAGGACGCCACATGGGAATCTCGCGTTCCAGAGCCGTCTCTGAAAAGATGCTGGAGCGGGATTTGTTATGTAGCTGGCTCGGGTTGGCAGATTTGTTTTGAGTACATAATTTATCCTGTCCTCTGTTCTTGCTTTTTCCTCTTTTCTCATGCATCAAGTCTTCCTGGCTAGCCCTCTCCCTCCCCAAGCCAGGAGCTGTCTCCTTGGAAACCATCTCCGCGGATCCTCTAACGCTGCCGCCCCCCCGGCTTGAACCCCCTTCTCAAATTCTCGGTCAGAACCAGCGAACCACCTTCCCGAAAGCCACTGCTGTGCGAAAAAACGAAGCCTAAAGAAATTGAAAAACTAGCTTTAAGAAAAAAAAAGGCCCAAATTTACCATCCAAACTTGTTGTGGAGACTTGTAAGAGTGAAAAAAGTGTCAAGGCGAGCTAGGGAAAGCGAGGCAAGGCTGAATACATCCTGGCTCTTGGACCGTGTCACATAATTACGGGGGGAAATGGTGCGTGGTCCTGCCACTTCACACTGCACACACTCATTAGACAGAGCCGAGTTGGGGGAGAGGAGAGAGACACCCGTGCTTTGCCGCTGCTCAGTCACTCTATCTGATTACTTTTCACCGGGGACATGCGTGTACGTGTGTGTGGTGATAGTGCACGTGTGTGTGCTGATAGTGGATGAATTTGTGCGCATTTGTCGGGGGGGGGGGGGGATTGAGGCCCTCCGTGTGCGCGTGTGTGAAGGCGGAGGAGGAGGAGGAAAAGCCGGAGAAGTGCACACACATCACATTCACACAGAAAACCGCCAAGCTCTTATCTTATTGGAAGACATTATGAGATGCCAAAACACTAACATCAATCTCATACAGTCCCCCAGGATGCTCTAAATATTTTTCATGAGGCAGACAGTTATTTAAAACCCTCCGGGCTGTGTCAGGCAACCGAAGAGTGTGTAGCTCTTTTCAAATATCTGACTCCGCGAGGTGCGCTCGATTTAGCTTGCCTTGCACGCCAGGGTTTGCTCTTTGGAGACTAATCTTTTTTGTTTCCACCGAGACCGACAAGGTGAAGCTAACACAAGACGAGAAATTGCAAAAAAAAAAAAAAAGAAAATAATGCATCTCCAAAGTTTGAGAAAATACATTCCGAACTCATGAATTCTGTAATCTCGATTTTGGCATGGTGCTCAGGGTTGGTTTAGGGATGCCGAGATGCCGCGGATGGCGCTGAGAATCGCTTGTTTCAATAAATAAATAAATAAATTAAAAAAAATAATAATATATACGAGGCCTCATTAATCAGGCAACACACAGCTTTGCAGACTCAGCCTCAGCCTTGCTGGTAATGGATTGATTTTTTTTTTTTTTTTTTTTTTTTTGAGCTGATGTTTTTGGCGGTTGAGACAACTTAGTGCCACCAAGCAAAACTCCCAGGCGAGTGCAGACCAACGGGCAGAAAAGCAAGACCAGAGAGGAAGTGACATCATAACAGAGTCCAACTCACCTGTCATGTCGGGAGGGAAAGCTGCAAAGGGTTCTGGGAGGGGAAAGAGACGGAGAGTGGGGGAGAGATCGAGCGAGATAGAGAGAGGGAGAGAGAGAGAGACAGGGAGTGGGAGAGAGACAGAGAAATGTTTAGATAACTCCAAAGTACAAGGGAAAAGTCAGCCAAATGCCACACAAATGTCACAAGACTATCAAACTCCTCCTGAGGAAGTTCAAGTTAATTCCTCAGATAACTCGCATGAATTATGGCATTTACTATGTTCCTTAATGCAATTTCAAAGAGTGCACATTGTGTGAGTTGGGAATTCGGGACGGTGTGCTGTGTGTGTGTGTGTGTGTGTGTGTGTGTGTGTGTGTACTTTCGCAAAGTTCAGGCATTTCAAGTTGTTTATCTGTGGAGTCCAGTTAAACTGGAGAGGGGTAGGGGTTGCTGGCTTGCTGCGAATGCACAGAGCAGAACCTTCAGTTTGATTGCCTGGAATGCAAACACAAAGAACTGGTGTGTGTGTGTGTGTGTGTGTGTGTGCATGTACGTATGTGTGAGAGGGAGAGAGAGAGAGAGAGAGAGAGAGAAAGGGGGAAACCGACTTGGGAGCCGTCGCCTTTTGGCAGGAACGCCAACGTACTGTGAAAAAACTCAACTGCGTCGGGTGATAAGCAACATCCCAGCATGCTCTGGGAGCGGCGGCAAAGACGGGGAGGGGAGGAGGAGGAGGAGGAGGAAGAAAGATGGAGGAGGAAACGCAGCGGCATGGCGACGAGAGGAGGCTGTGTGTGTGTGTGTGTGTGTGTGTGTGCTGTCATCTTTGCTGCTTTTCTGCACAGACTCTCTCTCAAGATTCACACACACATGAATAAAACCGACACACACACCAAGTGACAGTGCGCAAACACACAAAAAGGAAAAACACACAAGACATGGAAGCTTTTGCCGCGAGCTACGGTCACAACACACACACACACACACACACACACACACACACATCCGCTCTCCTCTCGGTTGCACTTTGCATGCTCCCCACTGCGGCCCGGCTCCAAAAGCACGTTGGACGTCACTCAGGAAAGATGACGGCAGGTTTTTGGCTCGGAACCCCCCCGGCTCGCTCTCTGATCTGTTTAAGACCCTCTCCAAAGCCCCCGCTCCGGCTAGATTAAGCGGGCGAGGCTGGCGCTCGGCTCGCACCAGGCACCCGGGCAACTTGCTTGGGAAACAGCCTGTCTAGTAATTCCCTTTGACGGCTCGGGAAAAGCTCTGTTTACAAATACGACGGAGAGAGAGAGGGGCGAGCGCGGGAAAGAGAGAGAGAGAGGAGGGAGAGGAGAAGAGAAGAAGAGAAATCTAATGAAACATAGATTAGCATCGCCGGGGCCCACGGGGCGTTTATGGCCTACTTTTTCCTATTCTTTTTCTTTTTTCTTTTTTTTTTTTTTTTAACTGTGGAGGAATAAACGCTGTTCTCTTTCTTTCCCTCCCTCTCATCCTCCTTTCATCTCCTTTATTCGGGGCTCTTGGAGGAGAGGCTGTCTCCGAGACTGAGATGGGAGGGCGAGGGAGTGGAGGGATGGAGGGAGGGAGGGAGGGAGGGTGATGTTTATCACTTCATGGGGTGTGACTGTTCAAGGACCTCACGGCTAAAAACTGGAGGGGGTGGCGGGGAAATAGAGAGAATGGCAGAGTGATGGAGGGATAGATGGCGAGGCGATGGCGGTGTTGACAAGAGGATGAGAGGAGGGAGCTTGTGGGCCAAGCAGATGTGTGTGTGTGTGTGTGTGTGTGTGTGTGTATGTGCGGATGTGAGCTTGAGTGTGTTTATTTGCCTGCATCCTTTTCAGGGTGAAGTCGAGCAGATTTTGCCGAATTTGAGCACAACAAAACTTGCTGCGATCTGTCTGTCATGCAAAGTACTGAGTGTGTGTGTGTGTGTGTGTGTGTGTGTGTGTGTGACTTACGTGTACACTCCTCCAGTGGGGTGCCAGAGCTCATGTGGATGTTGTCTATCCAGATGTGTCCCTTGGTGCCATGCTCAAAGAACCCCTCCATCACCACCTACCAAAGAGGAAGAGGAAGAGGAAGAGAAAGAGGGGAGGAAAAAAGGGGGTGGAGGCAGAATGGGAACGAGGACGGGGAAGAAGAAGAGGAAGAGGAGGAGGAGGAGGAGAAAGAGGATAAAAACTTAATACCCTGCCTGTGATTTCCAGAGTTGCACTCGACGCCTGCAATCCTCCTCCCGTCCTCGGCGAGCTTATTCAACTCACTTTTTCATGAGAACATTAACTGCTTGTGACGTCTCCGGCAAACGCGGTGTAATCCCTGTACGGTAAAACCGCCGGCGGAGACAATGTGGCGCACTTTTTAGCTCCTTTTGAAGCCCAACCTGGCCTGAGGTGAGGAGAGGCGAGGGCTACGGTTCGCACTCGCTCTCACTTTAACCACGACACAGACACACAAGAAGGTGTTTTTTTTTTTTTTAATTTTCCTTTTCCTGATTAGAGAGAATATAATAAATTTATAATCAAATATAATCAAACTCTCATACTTGCCACGCCATCAGAAGTAAACTAACTTCGTCTGGAAGCTATAGGATCTTTCCCTTTCCTTACCTGCAGCCTTGAAGCAGCTGATATTGTAATAACTGCTGCTTTGTTGCCATGTTTGTCTGCTTTATTGTTTAATATCTTTTGCAATTTAACCGCCTTGTAAACATTATTGTGCTGTTTTCATAATCCGATATGACACGGGTTTAAAAAGGGAGCCGTAAATCTCGTTATTACCTGGAAGTCCTTCGGGGAGCGGGGCAGGATGGTGCGCCCCTCCTTCCAGACGGGGCCCTGGTCTCCCCTCAGGGCCCAGAGGAGCGTCTCCTCGTGGTGGGCGTCCTGCAGCAGGACCCTCAGGCTGCCCTGGGCCTCGCCCCACAGCTGGTAGGAGAAGAGGAGGCACAGGGGCCCCGTGTCCGCCGCCACCACGGGGCTCAGGAGCCGCGCCCGCTGCTGCTCCGTCTTGGGGCTGGCCTCCACGTACAGGTAGCTGTTCAAATCTGGAGGGGTAAAACACGCGGCGCGGTGATATTATGCAAAGAGAATGAGAGAAAATCCCTGAATCTAAATTGGAAGAGACTCATCAAAGCGGAATTGCAGCTTTTCGTAAAAGAAAAGGCTTGCATGGTGTTTTAGTTTCTATTTTTAATACACTGTCAGAAACGAGAGCCGTGTTGTTTTGACCTTGATACGGCTGGTTACTACATCCAAAGGAGAGTGGAGAAAAAAAAACTGATTTAATGGGTTTTCATTTCAGCCCTCAAGGCAATAAAGAACAGGAAATCTGAAAGGCCGCGCACACTTTTGAGATCCACTGTAAATGGATGACGATGGAAACGCACTCATGAATACAGACGCGCAGTAATCAGCGCAGTTCATCATGATTGTTTACACATTCAGCGGTGGACACACACACACTCACACACACACACTGGTCCCACATGGTCCTCTCCAAACAAAAAGGCCAACTAATCAACAGCCGCTCACAGGAACGGGGTCGCCGGCGCACAATAGTCGGAGATATGACACACATAAACACACCTAGGAGAAGAATAGGGGCGTCATTCTTGCACCGAGCGCCTGACGGAGCACCGGGCGACGCCCTCGGGTGCCATTCCTCTTCGTCCACTTCCAGGTAAACGACTTCAACGCCGGCATTGTCCCGCCGGAGGCCCCGCGCCACTTCATTTGTTTACACCAGAGGATGTTTAGTTTGCAAATTGGATGCCGACTTGGATTCCATTGTGAGAAAGTCGGGCCATATCTTGATGGGAGCGGAATAGTGGGCCTGTGTGTGTGTACGTGCTTGTGTGTGTGAAGATTTTCTTAAGAGCACCCTGTGGGAAAATGTCCAGCAGCAACAAATCTGCAGATTAAATCACCTGCTTTATCACAAACAAGCGTGCGTTTGTGTGTGTGTGTGTGTCAACGCAGACGGGGATGAATAGTCTGGCACAAATCAGGGAGAATAATTGCCCGAGTGTGTGTGTAAGAGTGTGTATCTGTGTGTGAGGACAAGCTGCACTACAAGACATCTGCCATTTAGTTTGTATGTAAAAGCCCCTGGACCAATCAGCTCTTAGTGTATATATGAGAGTGTGTGTGTGTGTGTGTGTGTGTGTGTGTGTAGCCATCGCAGTTTATCCAGCACATATCTGGAGGGACGAGCCTTCCTCTGACTTGACAGCTCCAGACACACACCCAGACTCGTGGTGTGTGTCACACTTCAGACGGCGTGTGTGACAGTGCGTCCCTTGGCCTTTGGCTGAGTCTTGCACTCTTGCAGTGTGTGTGAGACCTACATGTGGGTGTGTGTGTGTGTGTGTATTATAGTCTTCCTAGGCCGCGCATTATGAGTGTTCCCCATTTGAGTGTGCAAAATGTGACGCGGCGAGGCATTTTATCACTCATCATAATACGCTCGCTCTCCCTTCCTTCTACCTCACGGTGATGCGTGGCGTCTCACAGCGAGAAAGCACACACACACACACACACGCGCACACACACACACACTCCCCCCCCTCATTGTTGTGCCTCTTGTTCGCCAGACAGCTCATAATCGACACTGCCTCCGATACGCGGCGCATCGCAGCATTATTAATCCATTTCACAGCGGTCTCCTGCAGCGAGAGGCAAACAAGGACTCAATCTATGAAGCCTAGTTAGCGCGTTTTCTCTGGCGGGGGGTAAATTATGCCAAAACGTTCGCCGCGTGGCTAAATGGCAGCTCTGTGTCACGACGGGCCCGCTGCTGTCTCGGTTTCTGGGTCACGTAAGAAGAGGAGGGGATCCCACAGAAGATTAAACCGAGACGTGACAGCGGCGGAACGGCGACGCCGGGATCGGCTGGGATTTCGTGACCTCTTGACACCCCGTGGGAATATCGGATGGCGGTGCGTGTCAAAAACCGGCTGGAGAAGGTGCACCGCGCAGAGAGAAGGAGATACTTTGTACATGAAAGCCGCGGCCCGACGAATCGCGGCGAACCCCTCTCCAATCCGAGCGTGACAAATGAAGCAGCTTTGAAGCCCCCTGTCAAAGATGGTTATGAGGTAAATAGGTCACGCTGCAAAAAAAAAAAAAAAAAAAAAAAAAAAAAGGAAAAAGAAAGAAGTCTCCTTTTTCTATGAGATCCGTTGCTCCGCTGAACGTGACCCAGGTGACATCGCAGATTGAACAGAGGGGAGGCCACGCCAAACCTCCTCTTTAATTCTCTCCAGCTGGAGCCGCGGTGCCGCTAAATCTTTCACGGAGCCCCGTTCAGAATATATCAAAACCAATGAATTTTAAAACAAGGTTGGGATAACAATCCCTTTACCCTGCCTATGAAAAACTACAAAAAAATCCCCTCCCCAAACCCAGCAGGAAACGTCTGCTATATCTTTTATTAATACGCCAAAAGCTTCACTTTTGATCCGGGGGTATGTACAAAGGGAAAATGAATAATTATTTCTTCAAGGAGCGTCTAAGTAGATGGAAGTCTACTGAACATCATCTGGGATGTGCCTGCGGTAATGGAGGGGCAGTAATGGAGGGCTGGGAATAACGCGCTCGTCTTTGGAATCTCCTGCTCTGAACTTAATTGGAGCCACCGGGTCTTAACCCCTTCCTCTCCGGTGTCGAGATGTGCTGAGATGCCACTCTCTTTGACGCGGGGGGAAGCCGAGAGCCCGGCAGTGGCGGCGCGTGCTCAACGGAGAAGTGGCGTCTCTTTCTCTTTGATTGCGTCGATTCATTTGCGTCCTCGCTCATTCGGAAAGAGCGGCACGTCTGGCGAAGACAAATCAGACCGGGTTTCAATCTGAGGAATTATTTTAATCAAATTGAAAAAAAAAAAAAAAAAGGACTCGGTGAAGATACGGGAGGAGAATGATCCCATTTAATTAGAGAAAACAATTCCTTGTCTAGACCCACTAAAGTTGAAAATAAACTTAATGCATATGTGCCGGGGCAATTTGCCGCAGCCAAATTAAATCCCCTTTGCAAAGTGCACAAATAATCGCCGTGGATACCCAGGAAACATTTCAACATTAAATGGATGTGGATGCGGCGGCTTGGACCAAAGCTGAAAACGGATCGACACCGCAAAAAAATCTCCGTCCTCGGAAGACATTTTAGCCTCAGATTCAGTCTTAAAATCTTGTTTCTCTTCAAACAAGTGAAAAAACTGCCATTTTTTTCTGGGAACAAGTGTAAATATGTTGAAACAAGGCAGAATAAGGCAGATCAGTGCACCAGGATCGAGAAATGACACATGAAATAAGTTGCTTTTCTACCTTGATGGAAGAAAAAACAAGATTTTAACTTGGATTTTGTTAAGATAGGGACTTTTTTTCAGTGGAATCGTGAGATGCAATTCTGGCACCGGTCTCCAAAACCTGTTATGATATGAATTTTTTACCAAACGCCAAATGGCAAAACCCCTCGCAGGACGCAGCGAAGCAACAGCATCTGGAGCAGTCGTGAGCCATGGCTGAGGCTAAATCTCGCCATGCCAGATGAGGAGACTCACCGTGGTTGTGCAGGGACCAGAGGAGAGGGGCGTTGGGGTCGTGAGTCCACCCACACAGGCCATGGTCAAAGTCGCAGACGCCATCTGACGGGGCAGGGCTGGCTACTGGGGGAGGGGGGGGCGTGGGGGATTGGAAAAGGCAGAGGGGAATGGGAAATCACCGTCATTTCAGATAACGAAGCATTCACAGCCGCTCCGCTTAATGTCACGCGGCCCTTTTCACAGGCTCTCCCCTTTGTAATTACCGCTACTTAATAATACCATTAATCTAATACTGTTTAAACATTCATTCACTCGTGAAATACTCCTCATCTCAGTGGCCCGGCCTCACCTGTGGTTGAAACGGGGACAGTGCTGGTTTCCATGCCAGCAGGCAGGGTGGGCGTGGCCGTGTCTGGCGGGGTGCTGGTTTCTGCGGAGACAGATAGATAAACGTCAACGTCAGGCCCCCGTCTCATAAAAAAAAAAAAACGTAGATTATCTAAGACACCGCGAGAAAAAAAAGAAAAAAAATCACCCTCTGCTCAAAGACCGTGTTTGTTTTTAAGATTATTTTTTTGGCCTTTTTTGCCGCCCTGCTAGACGCCACAGCGCGCGTGCCAGGAAACGGAGGGAAGGGGAGAGGAAATGAGAAGCGGCGCAGCCAAACTGAGTCACACTGGAAGCTGCAATATTATGAGTACATGGCATAGACCTCGTCCCACTGAGCCTCACAGTAAATTAAGGTATTATTTGGGATATCCACACCTTTAATAACCCCTTTAATATCCCTGTGTCCATGACCAGTGAATAAATACACACTCTGTGACTGTGTGCCGCTTCTTTAAGCTCGAAAAATAAGAAGTTATAACAGGATGCAGTGGAAGTACAAGCACTTCCACTGCCATCCTGTAGCACAAACCCAACATCTACCATTTTCCCCCTTAAATTTCTTGAAAATGTCACCATTATTGCTGTGTATTGCTGTTTTTTTATTGTTTTTAAATCTTTTTTTTTTTTTTTTTTTAACCATATTTTATGAGCGTGCATCGGTCTCCTTGTCCTTTCACTTCTTATTTTATGCTTATTTGTCAATCAAGATGTAAAGCACCTTGAATATCATGCATTTGTTTGAAAGGTGCTATATAATTAAAATTTGATTGATTGACTGATTGATTATGATGCTGTTCAACATCAAACAATCAACATTAATCAATACCAAGGCCTTTCATGATCGTTCACCACAATCCCTGCCGTTTTCACTCCAAAAATAGAAAACCAAAAGCTTAGTTTTGCACGGCCGCTTGTGAATACATTGTTTTGAGTTGTTTTTTTGTTTTTTTTTTACGTTATTTATTTACATTGTTTCCTTTTATAACCACATTTGCACGACACAGTGAGTTACATTGTCCAGTTATTCAACATAAAGACAATTTGATTGGATGAGATTTGTAGATGTAGAGTTACCGTGGCTTGAATAATCAAATAAATCATGATCCTTTGCAAAAATGATCTTGCTCAGATGATGAAAAATGTTAAAACGGTACAACGCGTGCATATAAGAAGGTGTGGTGGATAATTTGGAATTTGTCACAAACGCCAAAATTGCAGAATGAGATTGTGTGTAGGATCCTTTAAACAGGATGTGGCATCGGCTCATGAAAACACCACTCCAGCGCTCTGGATATGAAGGAAAAATGAGTGTTTACGCAGCCAGTGGTTATTTAGAATATGAGGTCATCGTCCCACGCGGACTGTACCCCCCCTCGCCTCCCGCCGTGCCCCGTCTCCATCCGGCCGTCCCACCCAGGGTGTGGGAGACAGGCGGAGGCAGGCACAGATAGCCCCGGAGCACCCGAGGGGGCCCCCAATCATGTTGTGTCTGGATGCCCAGGCGTCAGTATCTATCAAACACACATACATGCAAATATGCAGCCACAGACACACACATGTACACACACACATGTACACACACACACACACAAAACGCCTGCCGCTATGGTTGATGGATGGATGCGTCTAGCTAACTCCCCTCGACCTTGGACGGGATGATCACACTCTGGGAGCACTCACTGGCTGTCAGGGAGGATAGAGAGCAAACACACACACACACACACACACACACACACACACACACACACACATCATCTCCCTCTGTGTGTTTTTGCATGTGTGTGAGTGTCTCCCGCATTCCATAACTCACACACAGTTGGAGGAAGGGCAACCAAACAGAAAGTGAAACGCAATGAATTCATCTCGCTCCCTTGCACGCCTTTTAGCACGCATGCACCGGGAAGAAAGACAAACAACACGCAAACACATGAAAGAGCAACAATGCGCTCATTAAAACACACACACACACACACCCACACACAGGACACATGTTGAGCAGGCCGCCGCTGGAATGCGGAGTGGGAGAAAGCGCCGCGTGATGAGGAGCAGATGGGTCAGCGGCGGTTTGTTGTGGGACTTTAACACAGATCATGTCAGCCTTGTAGGTGTAATTCAAGATCCTAACCTGTCATGCGAGTCGCTCACATGATTGATCCATTTCTCACGTTGAAACGTTTGCGCTTTAAAATGCATGTTAGAATCCCGCCCATGCAGCGCTCCATGCAACTTTAAACAAACGCCGCGCTTCGAATTACTGGCAAACACCGTTTGACCCAGGCGGGCTATTCCCATTAAAGCGAGATTAATGGCAGCCGAAATGGGTAATTGAATTCTTAAGGATGTTACGTGTTTCCACCGTTTGCTTTTCTTGTTTTATCACTCTTGGGTTCAAACAAAACAACTCTAATAACGTGGATGCCTCTGAATGTGAGGGAGAAAGAGTGAACAGCGGTCCACTGATTGGAAAAGAAGCACGAGCGGCACATCAACATCTGGATTCGTCACAACGCCTCACACTGTCAGTCGCCCCGTTAGGCCGCTGCAACACGCCGCAGCGTCCCGGCGGTAATTTTCCTCCTCGAGCGTGACTGCCGCCGTCATTTCGGAGGCTGCGAGAGGCATGAAAGGCGACAAACGCGGCGTGATCCGCAATTGATCCGCTTACAGGAAACTTCCCGCGGAAGCGAGCACGCCGGCATCCCAGCTGGAGAAATGGCAGACTTGAAAGGGCCGGCCACAGCTGGCGACGGCTTCTGACATTAACCCGGCGTGAATGTCACGTCCTTTATGCCAGTCATTAGCTGCCTAATGAGAGTCTTATCATTGCTGGAAAATAGTGCGAAACCACCGGGAAGGTATAGGGAGGCAAAGTGAAAAGGAACCCCCCCCCCCTCCCTCCCTCCCTCCCGCCCCCCTGCCTCTCTTTATTCCTCCCCTCGTACTCGTGCTGCTCTTTTCGCCGCATCTTGTCGCGGTGTTTTCGCCTCTCTGTGTCTGCCTTTTTGTCTCGGGCTAACCTTTGAGTCCTTCAGTCAAGACTGGGGACCGGGCGTTAAAATGAACCGCACGCCTGCACATTACCTCGACACCGGCACACACACACACATGCACACACACATAAACACAAACACACACTACCACTCCATTAAGATTCTACCAGGCTCCGGAGCACTCTATGCTTTCAAAGGTCAGGCCTTGTCACAGTGTAAATGCGCTGACCTTTCCAGGGTGTGACAGGAGTGTCAGGGGCAATGGGAATGGGACCGAGCTCTGTGTGTGTGTGTGTGTGTGTGTGTGTGGGCGTGTGTTGCCTCACAGAGAGAGAGAGGGAGAGAAAGCAGGAGATTGAGCGTGAGCATATGCGACCTGCCTACCTTGCCCCGAGCCCTGTCCTTGATGTTTTGCTGCAGCGCTGCGCGAGGAGACCCCGTTTCCTCATCCTGGGATGGCTTCCCAGGTGCAGGGAGGGCCTCCTCGTGCAGGGAGGGCATGCACGTGCAGCAGAGGGACCCGTCATGCAGGAGAAATCCCTACGCTGGGGAGCGCTGCCTTACATAATGGGCCTAATTCTGCTGGTGATGATGCAAGTCATAATAATGCACAGAATGAGCTCCTATTGCTTATAACTGGACCTGGGGGACTGCTGGTACAGATAATGGGGATGCACATACATGCGCATAAACACATGTCAAGCCATGCATTTATACACACACACACACACACACACACACACACACACACACACACACACTCACATATAGACACACATTTGAGTGCCGAGGGCCAACCCTCTCTGGAAAAAAGCCATAGCTCACTCCCAAAGAAACTGACTCAGCAATATGTAGGAGAGGAGAAAAAAAATCTTCAATTATGTAGAAAGCCTTTCTGTAAATCTACGCTTGGCAGCCTGTGCAACCACACACACACATGCACGCACACACACACACACACACACCTCCACAAAGGCGTGATGAGAAAAACAAGTGGCTATGGTTTGATATTCTATGGGATGGGGTTAAGTGCTCAGATCAGGGTGCATCCACACACACACACACACACACACACACAATTGTGCACAAGCTGAATTTCCAAAGAATGGGAAGATTTGAAGAAAAAAACTGTTAGCTGGTATAAACAGGGCAGGACAAGCAAGCTGAAGTCCAAACGGTTCCACATCTATCATCTTTCTACATTAAAGAGCAAAAAAAAAAGTGAGCAGCACCCAAAGTTTACCTTAGTAGTGTGTATATATATATTTATTTGTGTCTGCACATGCAGGAGTTCTGCAGTGCTGCTATCTCAGTGCCATATCCTCCTAAAACTAAATTTATGCCACCTGGAAAAAGGAAAAGATGGGGATTTGCAAGTTTTTTTTACAGATCATGCTCCAAAATTTTCTTCCTGTGCTCATAAATTTTTCATTTGGGGAGTCTACTAAAGAAAAGACTGCACTAAAAATGAGAAAGAGGGGGAAAAAAGTCACTGTACAGGCCTGGGGTGTGTGAGAGTGTGAGTGTGTGAGAGACAGCCGAACAGGAACAGAGACAGTCAGGACAGAACAGCGGCGAGCACGGAAAAGAGGTGTGAGCGACGAGGAACAGAGGAGGTGGAGAGGAGGGGAGAGGAGAGGAGAGGACAGCAGGGATGGAGAGACAAAAAAGAACAAAAACATTTACCGACCCACGCACTGGGCCTCGGGGGTGGAAGCCGACCGAAGTGCAACCATGTGTCGAAAACGGGAGAGAAACCTCATTGTGCTGCGATACACTTTGCTATGTCAAAGCTCAGGCAACAACACACCCGTCCTGTCAGCCCCGGTCGTGAAGTCATGTGGTGGGAAATCTCCTCCATATGCAGGAAGTGATGAATCAAATCTTTAGCATGAAAGAAAAGCCCTACATCACTCCATACACCAAGAATTTGGGTTACTGACGTCGTGTTACATGACGCCTGGGAACGGAATCGGATCAAACGTTACCTCTCGCTGCTATTTGGAGCAAAAGCTGCCTTGTGCATCTTCAATGAATCCCTGCATTGTAGTCCAGTCATTTTATGAAAAAAACCTAGGACAAATTGCAAGAGAAGCAAACTCAACTGATTTTGTATCCTCAGTTTGTCCTGAGTGAGGGGAAAAAAAGTCCCAAGGAATCCCATTGGTGGAAAGTTTTGAAAATCACGTATTTATGACCATATATTACCAAAAAACACTGTTTTTAACACACAGGGGAAAGGGGTTCAAAATTTTACTTTCAGATATCACAATAAAAATTCACAATTTGATTACACACACAAAGACAAGAAAAAAAGTCAACTACAAGTTCTTTGAATTATTCTGTTCACACATGCATATCACACATGATATGCATATGTATCATGTGCATGTGTTGATATGCGCTAATTGGAATAAATGCCAGAAGAGACATTTAAACAGTGAATTAAAAGCTTACTATGTATATAATAACCTTGAATTAAAAGGTTACTATATAACAGTAGATTTAAAGGTTACTATATATATATAGTAACCTTTTAATTCACTGTTTAAATATCTGTTCTGGCATTTATTCCTTATATTCCTTATTGGCGCATATCAAATCAGATAATGTGTGATATGCATGTGTAAACAGAATAATTCAAAGAACTTGTAATTGACTTTTTTTCTTGTCTTTGTGTGTGTAATCATCTTGTGAATTTTTATAGTGATATCTGAAAGTAAAATTTTGAACCCCTTTCCCCCGTGTGTTAAAAACAGTGTTTTTTGGTAATATGTGGTCATAAATAGGTGATTTTCAAAACTTTCCACCAATGGGATTTCTTGGGACTTTTTTTTCACCTCCCTCAGGACAAACTGAGGATACAAAATCAGTCGAGTTTGCTTCTCTTGCAATGTGTCCTAGGTTGACCCCAATTTTGGCCTAAAATTACTGGACTATTGCTGTAATATAAAATGCTTCATACAAAATGACTTAACTGAGTATAAACTTTGCATCAGTTAGGCTCAGTGACAGTGTAAACATTACAACAACGTTAATAATCCCATTGGAGTTTTAGTTAACGTCGCTGTTAGTTTATTGTTGTTGGGTTGGCTAGAATAAGTTTTATATGAGCTGAATGTATTATTACTGATCCAGAACAATGGATTGAACACAGATTATGTCTGAGGTGTCCGAATACATGGCTTTAACAGACGCCCGCCGGCCAATCAGATTCAAGTACGTGCAGCGGCCATTGTCTGAGGAGTTACAGCATCCTTTGTTGAGGTTTCTCGTAAAATTTCTTATTTTATTTGTGTGAAAGAGAGAGAGAAGCAGGCGGCAGCGGTGGGGGGGGAACACAGGAGGGAGACAAAAATTCAAAAAGGGGTTTAAATGAAGACAGAACGGGAACGCCGAGTGAATGGCTCAGTGGAAGGGGAAGTGAGAGATTTACAGGCCGTCAGCGGCAGCTCGGTATTCCCGCTGAGTTTTGGAGGCCTGTGAACAATGTGTGACCCGGCAGCCGCGCTCGCCTGTTTCTGATAAAAATCTGACCTTGCACTTCAAGTAGTAATCCTTACGCTCCTTTTTTTTTTCCTTCTTTTGTCTCCGTTTTTGGTGCTAATTGCTCATCGCTGTGGTATTTCTGCCTCGCACTTCCCAGAGACCACCTGTCAGTCAAATCAGCGTGGGTGGCACTGTGATGTCGTTTTCCCTGGAGTTTCTCTTGATACGGTTTGAGCTCCTGTAGGTGGCGCTCTTTCTTTTTTGTCTCTTCAACCCGGGTGGCTGTCGTTTCTCATGCTAACTACCCAGCTGGTTTTCCTCTCTTTATTCCAAACAAACTGCTGTTACAAACATAAAATATTTCACTTCCCGAATTTTTCAGTGTATCAAGATTTATTTTTTAGAATAATTACACTGAAGCAAACGCATTGCCTGCCATGTTTTTACTTGCAAAATATGCAGAAACGAATAGTATATCGATTAAGTTGGTCCAGAGCTTGGTTGGTGTGTGGCAAGTGAGTGTTTTTTGAGCAAAGTGAAGTTTAATCAATATTATGGTGGATTAAACCATTGCATCCCTGATTAAGAATGGTTTTCTATATGTGAAAGAGCAATACATAAACACAAAGATACACACACACGCACACATATTGTACAACTGCAAGATATGTGCGCATTCCCATTTATATTGCATCATGTGAGGCTAACATCTTGAGTCGTGCTGTCGTGGCAGATGTACATTTGTGTGTGTGTATATGTGTGTGTGTGTGTGTGTGTGTGTGCACCTGTGTTACACTGTTCTGCCGAGTAAATGTAAAGGCGATGGCGATGCTGTACCCGTCTTAATATTTCATCTCTCTTTGCCATCCCTCTTCAACGAGAGAGCAGGAACAAGGCCACTGCGCTCCATTAACACAGGCTTACACACACACACACACACACACATGCACACACACACACCAACTCAGTGAGTGCATGCAAGCTTAACAATGAGGCATGGCCTGACTTGTGTTCAACAGTGGGATGATTACAACAGTGTGTGTGCTTATTTAGCTTGTGTGTGTGTTCACGGGGGGTGTGCATGTACACGTCTCTTTCTGCAGCTTGTTTGGTGTGTGTGTGTGTGTGTGTGTGTGTGTGTGCTACACAGCCCAGTCATCCTGTTCAGGCGCAGAGGGAGTGGTAAGTGGTAGTGAGAGTCCATATGTGTGCGAGTGTGTGTGAGTATGTGTGTGTGTGCCTGCCTCCACAGCTACCTCACATCTGGAGAACAGACCACACTGGAAGGTGAACAAACCAAATACACACACGCTCCCCTTTCTCATTCACACACACCATCACTCACACACACACACACACACCACACACACACTCTGGGGAGCCATTCCTTCAAACGGAGCACCTCTCCACTCCCTCTTACTGATAGTGTTGGGTGGAAAAGCGGTGAGCATGAGTGGATTTTTCCAGGTAAAACCGAGTCCAGAAAAGAAATCAAAGCCACCGCCTTCGAGAGCCGAGCTGTCATGCTGGTGCACTTCACTTTCCTGAGCGTCTCTTTTCACCTTTGGCAGGCTCCGGCGAGGCTCATGCATGTCTGACGCCAGCCACGCTTTTCTGGAAAGACGCCTCGCTCTGCTGAACTGAAGTGAACTGATCTGGTTAGATCCGCTCCCCCTCCAGTTAAGTTCATTACAGATCGGCGTCTCTTAATTAACTTGTGATTCCATTTTCGGAGCGCCAGGTGGCTGACGCGCGTGTGTGTTGGTGCGATTCAGACGGCATCGGCTAAGTTATTAGTCACACAGAAAGAAGCTAAACTGGCTTTCCAGCAGGTCTCGAAACTATCGAGCTCCGGTGCCAAGAATGATTTGGAATGGCTACTTGAATCTGTTTTGGATTATAAAAACGGAAGTTCATCTCAGTTCATCTTAGTTTCTATTTTGTGAAGCTGAGTTCACTTCAGTCCAGTGTAGCCCAAATTTTAGTTGCAATCAGATGTAATATTGTGTAGAACGGCACAGTTTTAGCACAATATGACATATATAACACAAGACAGCCGTTAAATCAAACC
The DNA here is from genome assembly GCF_902150065.1 of Myripristis murdjan. Classification (NCBI taxonomy): domain Eukaryota; kingdom Metazoa; phylum Chordata; class Actinopteri; order Holocentriformes; family Holocentridae; genus Myripristis; species Myripristis murdjan. Next base: position 11,555,774 of record NC_043981.1, read on the forward strand.
TAAAAACGACTTCATATCATGTGATGCACATTTTACAGCCGGATTTAACATAAAAGTAATGTTAGGCAGGAATGCAGCAGTGCTTTTGATGTGCATATTGTTTAATTTTCCCTCAGTCAGTAGCAGAGTGTGTCTTTTGGACCGGTCCTACCTGGCAGGTCGCAGCCCAGAATCTCCACTCTCATCCCGATCCCGGCCGGAGACCAGCGCTCGGGATACAGCCTGATGTACTGCGCCACGATCTCCTCGAAGCGCCGCAGCTCCGGGGTGTCGTAGTGCGTGTTCCCCTCAAAAATCTGCACGACACGCGCAAACCCACACACACACACACACAAATATGAGATTTAGACGCTGCCTGCGTGATTTGGATCAAGCTGGCTCTTGGTCGTCCTTCACCCACCTTGGGCAGGCTGGTCTTGCTGTCCATGATGAAGCTCCAGTCCTTTCCGTCCAGGCTGTGGGCCACTTTGTACTTCCTGACGAACGCCCGGTTATCGGTGGTCGCCCCGCTCCCTGCGTCCCCTCCCCTTGCCCCCTGGGTGATCACGCCTCGCACCGTCTTGGGCACCCCGAGGTCCACCTGCAGAGTTTAGTTTAGGTTAGCTGAATCGAATTAAAAACAATATCACAACACTTTGCACATGAAAATGAAAATTTTAACTAAATCTGTATATTCTTCTTCATTAAGCTTGTGAGGAAAGTGGAGAAACATGTGAGATCTGGCTTTTGAGGTTTGTAAAACTATGGCATGTGGAAGACACAGAGCATTTAGAGGTGTTGCATGTAGCATTTTTAATAAATGAACATTGCACTGTCATATAAACTATGATATCTTGGTGACATTATGGCTCACAAATGAGATCACAGTCAAAATGAAGCCTTCAACTTTAAATTATTCAGTGTCCATTTTTTTTTTTTTTTTGTTTGTTTGTTCTATAGAATAATTTTCCATTATGCTATAAAACAATCTTGTAAGTTGAAAATCAAGTGCCACATGTGAAATTGAGGATAGAGGCTGCCAGTCTTATAGATGATGGTCTTGCTTGTTCATAGATCATAAAATTAGTGTGGTCTGCTTTATTGATGATAAAATGCATAGCAACTTTAACACATATAAAAATGCGTTTGTACCTGGAGCCACTCCTCGCCAGCGAGCGGCTGCGCGGGGCCGGGGAACCAGCCGGAGCGACTGGCCACCAGGCGGGCCGCCCCTGGGCTCCACACCATGTCCCTGCTGGAGGAGGCTGAGATCTGGGCGTCGGGGAGCAGGCCGGACAGCAGGCCCTGGAGGTCTGAACACGGAGCATCTGGAAGGGATCGGAGGGGGGAGAAGGATTAGACTAACCTTCACCTCAGCTGGGGCTGACGGAGCGGTTTCGCCAACGCCCTGCGATACACTCCCATTTGGGAGCTGCTGACCTCAACCACAGGCCTGCACCGCTGGCCGCTGAGCGCTGAGAGTTTAGACTGGAAGAAGGAGGGGAGACCGAGGTGAAACACCGGGAGAGAAAGGAAAAAGAGACGTCTGGGGAGGCACAGCGGCTTGAAGTTCACTCTGAAATTAGGCTGCCATTAACGAGATGAAAGCACATCTCACGTCTGCTACTCTACTTTTCCCTCCACGTCCACATGCACAAAACATATCTGCGTAAATCCGGCTTTCTCACCATCTCTTCGCGGTGCATAGTATGGATGACTGTAAAAGCTCTTGGGCAAAATACCTGACA
>NC_043981.1:11562500-11577500 GCF_902150065.1 Myripristis murdjan
CAAACGTGGCTTCGAACTCTGAGAAATTGTGGTTTCCCGGCCATTAACCGCCACGTTAGAAGATCACCGGGTGTATTTCTTTGTTTTCATTTTGTTTCCATTGGACGGATGACAAGGCAATATGGCCAACATCAGCCGGGGCGCTGAAGAAGAATAACATCTTGCTCAATATGAATCAATTCATGAGAGACTTTCCATTTTTCTTGTGGACGTGAGAGAGTGAGGGAAAGAGAGAGAGAGAGGAACAAACGAGGTGAACGAGAAGGAAGAGAGACGAAGACAATGGGACCCTTAAAACTGTCCCTCTGCTCCCATCCTGCTCCCATCCGTCTTCAGGGTGCGTGAACAGCCACTCATTTGACCCCTGACTCCTTATCGACAAGGTCAAAGGTCACCGGCCTTAGGAAGCAGCTGCTCGGTCATGTGACCGACTTGTTGATAACGAGGTTACTTGTTGACTGGGGGGTCTAAAAAAAATGATGCTTACTCTCAAATTCTAGGTAAAAAAAAAAGTAAAAATAAATAGACACTGAACAATGAAGTGAGCATGAGATGGAGTGAAACATGCGAGACAGGCACAAAAAGCTGTGTGTGTGTGTGTGTGTGTGGCACAGAGGGGCGCTGGTGCCAGTCTGGTGTCTGGGCCACCTCTGTAATCTGCCTGACGACTGGTGTGTGCCCTACCTATGTGTGTCTATGTGTGTGTGTGTGCGTCTCCGCCCCTCTCGCAGCGTGTAGGCGAGGTGGGCTAAATAATTAACGTTGTTATGTTGTGTCTCCTCGTGTGGAGAGTCATGAAATTATAACGAAACCCCCCCCCCAACACACACACACACACACACACACACACACACAGCCACATGCGACGGTCAGACCCTGTGTGTGGACACTGGCGGGACGGAGGCACCGTGGGTATTTAAGTATTGATGAACCCTCAGGAGAACGAGGTCACTGTGAAAGGCGTGTGTGTGTGTGTGTGTGTGTGTGAGACGTAGTAAACACTCTCTCTAGAGCTCGGACGCTTTAAACTGGCGAACAGAGAGAATAAAGAGAAGCTGGTGTGCCTCATGAATAGACAGCATTTCCCTGGCTGTAAGTGAGTGTGTGTCAGTGGACATGAATATTCTAGTTACACTCAGGACATTTAAATATTCTGTTTATGAGGCGCATCATGTTTACAATAACTCAGCCTATATAGGAAAAACCAAGAATACACTGGCGAGTATGGATTACAGTGCTTATGCCGTGGCCGTTTGCCAATATAAAATAGGGATCATTAATTCAGGGTGTGAAATGCTCGATAATATTCTGCCCGCATTATTTTTGCACGGGTCGGACCGCCGAGCAACAGACGCCGGCTGATTCAGCGAACGTTACTCAACATTTGTATTTAAGCACAGGGCAGGATGTGGCGGAGACTTCCCGTTTTTTTTCGCACGGTTTGAAACCTCACGAGCCAATCGCGGACGAGCGTTCGCCCAAACTGTGTTCTAAGTCCCTATTTTTGCTCTTGAGGCCCTTATAAAGACATTTATAAGACATTTCCTACCTCAAATTGCGCTTATTTTACAATACTTTGAAAATGGTCGGCGATTGTTTGTGCCAAATCGTTACATCACGTGTCGCTCCCTCGCCTGTGGCACGCTGGAGGAATGCAAATACGACGGGGACAAGGATTTCCTCGTCGCCGCCAGTGGTCACATGCAACGTCGGGTAACCAACATCCTGTGGCATGTAAACACCGAATCCTGTTTATCCTCGCTTTGGTTTTGCAGCATCATTACTGTCAAAATAAGCTTTCACTAGGAGGTAAACGGCTTCTCATGTCAAATCTGGCTCCATATCGTGACATGTAAACGCCAAACGTCTCAACTAAAATATATTTAGATAGATAGATAGATAGATATACTTTATTGATCCCAACCAGGGAAATTCTCATGTTACAGCATCAGTAGAAACATATAATAAAGTTAAATAAACTAGAATAAAGACTAAATATATACAATAAGGGCTACCCTAAGAATATGAGATATGAAAACTGGCTCGGCTGAGATAATTTTGAGAGTATTTAATGTGCGTTTGAACGTCTTTGTTGCGTCCGTGTAAAGTTCTCCTCCGTGGAAGCCGAGGGGAGGAGGTGCATGCGTTTTTGCAGCCTGATTCGTTTACCATCGCTCCCTCTCTCCCTCCTCTGCTCTGTGTTTTTGGCACATGCCTCCTCCACTGCCGGTGTTTTCCTCCAAGCTGATGGCACCGCAGGGAGACTCTGCACAAGACATTACTCGCTTTTCTCTCTCTGTTCCCCTCATCCCTCTGTCGCTCCCTCGCTTCCATTCTCCCCGTATCTCTCTCTCCCTCTCTCATCCCCCCTTCTCCTCGCTCCACTTACTCCCTCTGTCTCTCTATCGCTCTCTCTCTCTCTTTTTGTCCATTACCCCTCTCGTCTACATCCTTTGCTCCCTCCCTCTCTCTCTCTCTCTCTCTCTCTCTCTCTCTCTCTCTCTCTCTCTCTCTCTCAGTATGAAGATGTTGACAGTAGGAACTGGTTCCAGCTGGCCGCTCTCCACCACTGGCTCTAGGACTGACTCTTGGTGTGTGTGTGTGTGTGTGTGTGTGTGTGTGTACTAAGCTTGGTGCAGTGATCCTTTGAAATGGTCTTACCGCCTCCCAGTTGTTTTTGTCAATGTCTACCACTCGGCACCAGTGTTACCAGTTGTCTGTGTGTGTGTGTGTGTGTGTGTGTGTGTGTGTGTGTGTGTTTGAGTGTGTGTACACATGCATGCGTTTGTGCATTCATGGTACCAGGAGTGTATGTGTGTTTATACGTGTAAATATACCTCTGTTTAGATATGTGCACAGAGCTTGTGTGAATACTTGAGTGAAAAAGCAAGCGGGTATGTGCGTCTGCATGTATGTGTGTGTGTATCTAGGTGTGTGTGTGTGTGACAGTGTGATGGAGAAGCAAGCTGAAGTGCTGTGTGGGCTGTTTTTTTTTTTTTTTTTTTTTTTTTCCGCTCCCCTCCCAGGTTACTGTGTTTGTGTGACAGATTTAGCACAGCCTCACAATGCTTTTCAATACACACAATGTGCGGTTAGCACTGGGGCCAATGCGATTTCCCTCACCGACAGATGATGGCTAAGTGTGTGTGTGCGTGTGTGATGTGTTTAATGTGCACTGCTTTTGTGCGAATGTGTGTGTGTGTGTGTGTGTTGTGTTAGTGTTGCCGGTGCGCAGCCTTTGTGCGAAAGGTATGTAATTCCTATGTGTGTGTGAGCGCTACCGTCTCATCAAATAATGAGGTGCATGTGTGAGGAGCGTGATGCGGAATTAACGAGTCACGCGGGCGTCAACCAGGAGATGTGGCGTGCAGTATGGGAGTCATCACACACACCGACACACACACACACACACACATGCATGTACACAGAAAGCCTGTTTGCTGGTGTGTTTTCTCCTCCTATTTTTCATATCATCCTGACAGGAAACACTTCAACTAGTGATGTCTCTTTACCCCTATCTCTCTCTCTCCCTCTCTCTCTCTCTCTCTCTCTCTCTTTATGAAATGATCTTTATTGGCATTAAATCCTTCAGCCTTTGTTGCCACGGCAAACACTGACACAGATCTTCACAATAAGTGGCACCAGCCTCTCTCCTAATAGCAAACACAATAAGGTACGGAGTGAAGTGCTGCCAAGGCAATCCCCGCATTCATGGTGTGATTCATACCTGATGCATACACACACTCATACACACACACACACACACACACCCATCCAAAGCCACATTAGCTTCAAGCTCACTGTTACATGACAATCAGAAAAACCAAATCCTAGTCATTACAGGACCCCCTGACGAGAATTGAGCTTCAACCACTTAAGGGCTCTTTGGGGGGCTTAGGACGGGCTAACTGGGAGTTTGTACGACTTGACTGGTGGATTAGTAGTCACGGAACATTCAACGGCGGCCCCGCAGGGACCGGAGGAAAACCAGGCCTGCCGAGGAGAATCCAGAATACAATGTAGGGCGTTTGGGGCTGAGTTTTGAGGCGTATATATCTCTGAATTTTGAGAGGCGACCTGTCAAAGCGGGGGCGAAACAGCTGATCCAGATTGTTCTCGGTGTTTGTGTTTAGTGTCCGATCTGTTAAAAACATTATTCCCGAAATCCTAAGACGGCCGAGTTCACGTTCGCGATCATCCATCACTGTCAGCGCCGGGGCAGAAAGGCGAGGGGAGAGTTTTTTTTTTTTTTTCCGAACCTAATCTGCAAAGTCATCCCTCTGCGCAGCAGCAAGGAGAGTGAATACACAATCCAAGTGTGTGATTTGTGAATTTTAACCAAGACGCGAGATGCCCGTCATAAATGGAGTCAATGTCAGTCTCTTAGCAGTGTTTTCTATCTAATTCAACATGAAAAACAGATGCGGAAGTTTGTATATTACTCTGTCTCATAAAAAAAGGAAAGTTTTACACTATATCTTAAATTTCTTTAGACATACCAAGGGTCAGCTGAGTTAGGAACTGTTATATCCTCCTGAGACCCGAGGAAAAAAAAGTGTCTTCCAATTTAACTTTTTTTTGTGATTTCTTGTCTATTTAGAGTTAAAACAACAACTCAAAATTTAGAATTTCACAAAAATATTTTTATTTTAGATTTTACAGTACGTCCAACTGTAGTGGATTTTACTGTAAAAAAACAGATAATTTTAAATTTAAATAAAAAGCCAATCAAATAACCACACATAATCAATTACGGACAATCAATGCCATTAACAAGAAAATACATAATTTTCATAAGTAAAAACCAATAGCTAAACAATATTTGAGTTCCTGTTTCTTTTTTCATGACATGTGCGTTTTTCTGCAGCTGCCATTTTGGCTCAATAGAAAGTGGGTGTTCCCCTCATCCCACCTTATCACATGAGATATCATTGGAAAGGCCTGGATGTCCTCTGTACACCAGGACTTGATAGGGTACCTCAAATGAATAAAAGGATATAGACGATCAATTGATGTCCACTACACACGACATAATTGAATAGGCTGGGTCTCAGGAGGATATTAGTAAAGGCGGTCGGTGTAATTTCCTGGTTTCAACATAAAAAGACGTTTTTTGTATCTTTTGGTCAGACATAAGTTAAGGGATAGTTTTGGTTCTCTGTTTTGTTTGGTTGGTTATTCACCCAAACGCCGTTAGAGTGGGTCAAAGCCATGTGAATGAGACTTGAGTATTTCCACTGAGCATGACTGTCTGTTGAGAGTGAGTGAAACATTGGTCATCAAAAAGTCCCTCATCCTGCAACTCTCCTCCAAAACCACAGCGTGTTTGCTCTTTGTGCCTTCAAACGGCTGAAAGCAGAACTGAAAGTGACTTTTCACGCTGGCCTCAATAGAAACCAGGCATCGTGTGCTCCTACATCTGCCGGCGTACGTCTGAAAGTGTGTGTGTGTGTGTCCATTTTTATAGGCCAATCAATAGATTAGTGGATTTGATTACAAGGTGCAAAGCATGCAATCATGCATCACGTACTGACACACACACACACACACACGTAAATCTCGAGGCACACAGAGAGATCAGCCAGCGGTTATGTGAAGAGGAGGTGGGGAGGTGGGGTGATCTAAAGGGGGGGTTGGGTGGTCTAAAGGGTGGTGGTGGTGGTGGGGGGTCTGAGGAGTTCTAATAAATTACACAGATGTTGACTTTTTAAGCACAATCCACATTTCGCTCAATAATCTCCACATCAAATACCCCCCACCAGCCCCACCCAAATAAATCACTGACACACACAGGATGGGGCCTCCAAATCCGCCTGTATAAATGTGTATGTGTGTATGGATTAAGCCCCCCCCCCATCCACTATCTCCCTTTTTTTCCAGTTTGAAATCCACAGTGACCTTAACCCAGATATAAGGGACACACTTCGAATCCCCCCCCCCCACCCCCAGGAGACGGGCTTATGGTTGGTCGCACCATGACAACAACAACCTGTACTGCACTTCCTGGGTCTTTACTCTCATACACACGGGGTTTTACAATGACCAACACCCCCCACAACACACACACTCACACACACACACACTCCATAATCCAGCCAGCTGAGCACGCTCATATTAACACCGCGTTAGACACCGCGATTCCAGAAAATAATGCCACTATAAATCTCTCAACGATGAGAACAACAACCCACACACACTTTGCTCAGTCCAGGCGTGGCAAGGCCCGAGGGGTTTCTCCTACAATCCCAGGTGTATATATGTGTGTGTGTGTGTGTGTGTGTGTGTGTGTTGGTGTGAGAGAGATGATGAATAGCGGGCACAGATAAGGGCACATAGAGGACTCCATTGTTCTTGTTTGTCAGTTTCCCCTCCTCTCTCTATCTCTTCCTCCCTCCTGTTCCTTCGCTCTACCTTATGACTGAGGTCGTGACTCAGGTTCATAAGCAGTCCCTGGAGCAGCCAACGATTCCTTCAGGACTTTTTTTTTTTAGCAGCTCCTGGACACAAAACAGTGTCTCTATTGTCCACAATCATATCAGGATGGTAGCTGAGATGCTCCAGTCCTGACCAGCTGGGAAAGTGGGTAAACTTGTCCTTGTAAGGACCTTAATGCCTGATTTCACAGTAGAAGACTGTCATTGTACCAGGATGCTCCCACATTTTAATGTATGTCAATGTGTAAATGTGATATATTCACTCATTTCATCTTTCCAGCATTAATTTAAGGCTAAAGTTGCACTGAAACAGCATTTTGAGAGGCTCTTGCTTCCTTTATTTCACGTGTTTCCTCATGATGTCACCATTTCCAGGATTTTGCATTCATTCCTTATTAGGTAAATATTCAGCCACGGAAAATTAAGCAAACAAGTTGACCATTTTTAAACTTTTTCGCCACATTATCGACGTGTGCCACGGGTTACCTTGTGGTTCTTGCCGTGCCGGTAGACCATCCAGTCCTCCCCGTTGGTGCTGACCTCCAGCTTGAAGGTGGTGACGAAGTAGGACTTCTGTGTCTCCTTGGAAACAGCGCCCTGCGTGGCGATGCCCGTCAACACTTTGAGAAAGTGGAGGTCAACCTGGACGAGAGGAAGAGACAGAGAGGGATGTGTCCATGTGTGTGTAGCATTTATATGACCTGAAATGTAAAACAATAGAACAGAATAGAATAGAATAGAATAGAACAGAATAGACTGATAGATTGTGGTAGCGATTCATGGTGCAGAGGGCTAATGTAGATAACAGAGACAGACCAGCTGCTGTGTCTATCTGTCACATAGACAGCAGGGGATGGACACCGACTGAGGCCTACTGCTGAGAAAGCTAGGTGGTGTGTGTGAGGTGTGTGTGTGTCTGCATGTGTGTGTGTGAGAGGGAGAGAAAGAGAGTGTGAGGGGAAGAAGGCTGGAGGCAAAGATCAATGGTGTAGCGTTCCGATGCATTCCTGAAGAGCACCGTCATCAATCAAGGGGCGTTCAGCGCACTCCTCTGTGTGTGTGTGTGAGTGTGTGCGTGTGTGTGTCGGCATGCGTAAAGGTGTGCCTGTGTTTGTGTGTGTGTGTGTGTGTGTGTGTGTGTGTTTGAGACAGGAAAGATTGAGAGCACAGAAGGACTTCCTTATCACCGGCTCGCAGTTCCACCATTTCCTTTCAGTGTGGTTGAGTGTGTTTGCGCATGCATGTGTGCGTGTGTGTATGCATGTGTGTGTCCTGTTGTACGCCCCGCGCTGTCTCTTTGAGCTGCATGTGGGATGCTGTTGTCCCTGCACCGAGTGTGTCAGGATGTATTATGACACTGTGTAAGATGGCAGCGTATCTCTCCAAGTATCAGAGACAAACTCTTGGCAATTAAAGTGGAGCCGACTGCTAACAAGGTGGAGCGTGTCTGCGTGTGATTTATTACGTTTAAACCCGGCTTAAATTGGAGAAGTCTAAAATGCGCATCTGTACATTCATGACTTCCCTCTTTCAAGATATTTATGTCCTCCCCCAGCTGCCTGTTCCTCATACCCATGCATGAACACACTACCTTTTTTTTTTTTAATTTGACTTGCTTCCTGTTTGGATTCGCATATGTACATTTCTATCTGTTGACATTTCAGCTTTATGTCAGTTGCCTGGCAATGTGGTGGAATGCATTTTGTCCACCTCTAGAGATCGTTTGAGTGAATGAGTGTTCAATGTGTCTTGGGTGCGTTTACACCTGGATTTCATAACTTTTTCTGGTAACACTTTTCAATAAGAGTACATCAATTAACGTTAGTTAACGTTAGTTAATGCCGTAATGGTTAATTATTTAATGATTATTATGGCATTTACTAATGTTAATAATATCTACAATGACCCTTAAATAACATATAAATTAATACCTTAGCATGAACAGCATTAGTACATGATTCTTAGACACATTAGTTAACGGTTAGTTAACTGTTACTTAATGTTCATTACCTGTTAATTAATGTTTATTATGGCATTAACTAATGTTAATTGTTGTATTCTTACTGTAAAGTGTTACAAAGGCAATTAAAATTCAAATCACCAATGTGCATGTGCAATACAGTGGTCCCTCGTTAATCGCGGGGGTTATGTTCTAAAAATAACCTGCAATAGGCGAAATCCGCGAAGTAGTCAGCTTTATTTTTTTACAATTATTCTAGATGTTTTAAGGCTGTAAAACCCCTCACTACACACTTGAGGCAAGCTGAATGCATTCTGTACTGTACAGGAGACACGGCATGGAGGAGATTGATTGACAATGGTACAGTCCCTTAGCCAATCAGGACGCAGAACACAATACGCTGTAAAAAAAAAGAAAAAAAAAAAAAAAGAAAAAAAAAAAGCATGCAAAATTGCACAAAAAAAAAAATCCACGAAACTGCGAGGCCGCGAAAGGTGAACCGCGTTATAGCGAGGGACAACTGTATTTTCATCTAAATAAATTGCTTATTGACATAAATAGTCATTGAGCACAATGACAGTCATTCAATGATAGGCTGTTGGGTTGGTTTAAGAGTCATCTTGCTCTTGTGTAATCCTCTGTGTTTGAACCATTTTGCATTTCGAGCTGCAGCAACAGCAGTTTGTTTGGTAAAAATAGAAGAGAAAAGAGGTAGGAAGTGTGAGCGGTGACGGCCACCGTGACCGCACAGGAAACCCATGGGGAAAAAGATGTGGCGTCACTGTTCCTGGTACTGGCCGCCCCGTTTGATTGACTGACCTGTATGTACTCCTTGTTGCTGTCCTCTGAGGGCGTCCAGGCGTTGTCGTCGTTGTTGAGCCGGGCCTGGCGCGGCAGCCAGCGGTTGTCGTAGAAGGACGAGGAGGCCGTGATCTGGTCGTCGCTGATCTTCCCCGACTCCATGCCGAACGCCGTGCTGCAGTGGAACGCTGCCAGGAGGAAGAACGGGAGGAAGAGGCAGACACTTAATTATATGCTTGGTCATTAGTGAATTATTCTGCAACAGCATTACAGCGGAGAAAGGGAGCGAGACATAACAGAGGGAAAGAGGAGGAAGGTGAGATAATTATACATAGAAAAAGGAAGGAATGAGGTAGGGAACAAGGGAATGAAGGAAAGAAGGAGGTGACAAAGGAAGGAAGGATAGAATGAATGAGCAAAGAGGAAGAAAAGAAAATATTGTAAGATGCAAAAGAAGGGAATTATCCAAAGAGAGAGGGGCAAAGGGAAAGAAGAGGATGGATGGAGGGAATGAGGAAAGGAGGAAATTAATAGAAGAAGAAAGGGAAGAAGGGCAATTTTAAAGAGGAGGGAGGGAGACTGAAAGAGATGAAAGTAGCATATTGCAGAGCTTAAAGAGGGGGATGAACGGGTAAAAACAGACGGAGAAAGAGAGGAGGGAGGCATTAAAGCGGCACAAAAGGTAAGCAGAGGTAAATTGAGGTGAAGTTAATCTATATTCTTAAAGAAAATAAAACGGGGCTGCCTTTAAGAAGTCAGGCTCCCTTAGGAGGGAGCGAAATGAGCCGGGGGAGAGAAAGAGGCAGGGTGGAATGAGCGTTTGAGAAATTGAAATGGCATTAAAGCAGGCAAGCCGAAAAGATCGAGAGGGTGAGGAGAGTGAAAGATGAAGAAAGAAAGACGAGTGTCAGCACGGGCGGGTGGAAGAGAAACGGTTGCGGCAGAGAAAATAGAGACGGGGAAGCAGGTAAGCAAACCAATGCAAAAAGTACACACACACACACATAAGGATGAAGGGGCACACACTCACAGGAGAAAAAAAAAACAAAGTTATCTGGCACTCACAGTCGCTGGCCTCTTTGTGTGTCATGTTGTAGCGGGCGGAGAAGCCGTCTTTGGCCACGGCCATGTCGGTGTGGAAGGACAAGGACAGCAGGCCGGACGACGACTGGATCTCCGGAGGGATCTTCGTCCCGCAGTACCGGCCAATCAGAGGACCCACTGCCAACACACACAAAAACACACACACACAAATAATGTAAAGCCAGACAGGGCACAGCAAGCTCTTAGCACTACAGCACACGGGAGTTGCATAATTTAGCGTGTTGTGTCTCTCATTTTTGGTGAATAATTAAAGGTGCACGATGCCAAAATGTAAAAACTGCAGTGAGGTCAACATCTCAATTTACAAAATAAAAGCGTAGACACCCTTTTTTTTTGGATTGTAATGAAGGATATTTTTAAAAGCTGGATGTTGTAGCATCAAATTCAAATTGCTTCTTAACCCTAGAAAGCCTGAACTATGAAAGAATTAGCAGAAAATTCCAATTTTTTGAAACTGAACCCTTTTGGTCCTACAGCAAAACATATATATATATATATATATAAAAAAATTAAAAAAATATGTTATTACATGACCTTTCTGGTGTATGATATATGATATGTACTTGAAGTGCCAATGGTATGGTCCAGGGTGAACAGGGGAAGTGTTCAAAGGTATTTTGGTCAAGTATTGATTAAACTGAAAACGAACAACAGAATTGAAAATGTGTATCATATATGATACAAATGGCTTTATAGGGTTAAAAACAAACTATTTTAAAGGCGCATTACACAGAAATTGCAACTGAACAGTAGATTGAAGTGATGACCTTTCTGACGAAAAACAGTGAATAAGCACAGAATTTGAGGGTTCCCATTATCATACTTACATTACCTCACTGTTCTTACTTGACAGTTTCTTTTTCAGTGTAATTGTGAAATAGTTTCTGTTTTAAGAGAATTTGACTTATTTCTTCATAGGACTCTAAAAGGCCTCATACATACTGGATGCCTGTTTTAGCTGCAAATAATCAGCACTAAACAGATGCAGCCCTTGCTTTTGCCACATGGTACAAGTTGCACTTTGCTAAAAAGTGAAATAGTTTATCCTCTCGTGCCGCCGGGAAGCCGCGAAAAGTTTGTCCTTCTTCCTCTGAAAACAGCGAGAAAAGGAGTCCAGGACCGTGGCGGACACGCTGCTTCAGTAAGTGTTGTCTAATGAGTCGCAGCATGCTTCCCTCCATCTTTTTTTTTCTACCCTTCACTCCTGTTGCTCTTTTCTCCCATCTATCCCTCCATCTGTCGTGTGTGTCTCAGCCAGGACCCAGTAGGGGGGTTGGAATCCATGCCTTAATGCAAGCTGCACTGGGATCAGCTGCACACACACACACACACACACATGCTAGCGAGGATTACAATAGTCTCAAGAGTAGCCCCCTCGCCAGACACCCACTTCTCCTCCCCTTCTTCATGCCCGAGGACTCGGCTCACAGGAACTGGGTTACAGTTTAATTTCCTCCTAATTCTCAACTTTGAATGGTACAAATTGTTTTCAGCTATCAAAGCCTCCGAATTCAAGGCTATAATTGGAATTTTAAATCCACTTTGGTTCCCAGTTTAGCAACTGAAAATGAAATAATTAGAGCAAATCTACCAATCGCGGCGTCACATTTTCACAAAAGAGCGAGAGAGGGAGACGCAGACGGGAAGCACACCGCTCGCCGCCGTTACAACAAATCAAAGCCCCCGATGAACGGCTTCCCCCCGCCGCTTCCTGATCTCGCCTGATAGGCCGGTTTCGCGCGGCTCTCCGCCTCCGATTGGCTGAGAGCAGATATCCATCGTGGCCGTCACTCTCACTAGCCATGGGAGGAAGGAAGCGCTAGGTGATAAGGAGGGAGCACAGGGAGGAGAGGAGGGGGAGGGGGGGCGATGAAGGGTGTTATTATGGAGGAGGAAAGCGGGATCATGGGAAAGGTCTGCTCCTGAGGGGTGATGAGGCACTTTGAGCGCCCCGTGCGAAATAATGTTTCCTCTCTGTAATGTAAAGCACTGTGAGGGGAAGACGGCCAACATCAAAGAGGGTTGAGACTGCGGAGGAAATTGAAATGACTGCGATGTGAGCGTCTGTGTGGGAATGTGCCTTAATGTGGCGCTGAGTATGTGGATATGAGTGAAATGTATATGTTTATGTGTGTGGGTGGTGTTTCCCTCACTGTATATATATATGGGCATGTGCATGTGTGTGTGTGTGGGTCCATCTCTGTGTTTATGTGTGGAGGATGTCCACACCTCATCAGCATCGCTTTCACCAGCATGTGTGCATCTTAAAGGAGCAGTTCACCCCAAAAGCTTACCCCTAGCAAGGTCTATCCATCCTGATGTGATTTGGTGAGGTTTCCACTCTGCCTCCCTTCACCCCAATACAATGGGGCCGGATGAGTATTCGCTTGTAGAGTCATATTTTACATATTAAAAAAAAAAACTCATCAGTGATAGCTCTTTCCAAAAATAATGTCACAGATACCCGGCATTATCCACAGCTCTCAGGGGTGAGCTTTGGGAACTATTTTCTGCCAAAGAACGCAAGCAAAGTGTATCCATCCACCTTGGGCCCCATTGTATTGGGTAGAATGGAAACTTAACTACCGTATTTCCCCAATTAATCGCCCGGGCGGGGTTTAAAAGAACCAGGTGGCTATTCGCTGCAGGCCTTTATTTATTTTTGCACAGACCTGCACCAGGCCATTATTGTGATGACAGTTACTGTCCAACACATTTACAGTCGGTCGATTTAAGATTATGGTGCACCCTTTTTTCTAACGTTAGCTAGCTCTTATTTTGACAGAAAACGGAAGTGCCGCACAGTTATTGTGTGGTTAACTGTTTACTGCTGCAAAAATAAGGTGAAGAGCCTTATTTTGGGTTACCTCAATATAATGCAAATAATCGCCCCGGCGGTTATTTGGGTGTTCGTTTAATACGCAAAATGGGTGCATTTATAAGAACCAGGCGGCTATTTGCGGCCGGGCGATTAATTGGGGAAATACGGTAAATCACACAAAAACTATTTAGATGGATAGACTGGGAAAATACCTTTTTTTTGTATTTTGTGTGAACTGTTTCTTTAATGTGAGTATTTAGGTGTACTTTGGGCTGTATGCCCTTACACTTCATCAGTGTCTCTATCATAAGTTTGTGTTTGTCCATGCATACCATCCATCACTTCATTATCAGTATCTGTGTCCTTTGTGCGTGTGTGTGTGTGTGTGTGTGTGTGTGTGTGTGTGTTGCTGCCGTCCCGTCCCGCTCACCTTGCGGCAGGCCGTCCCACACGTCCAGCCAGTCGTACTTGCAGTCGCCCTCTCCCACCAGCAGGGGGTCGTTCTCCAGGTCGAAGGTCAGGAAGGTCAGGGTGATGTCCATGTGGGGCGGGGCGATGATCATGTACGAGCACTCCAGGTTGTGGGGGTATTTATCCGGAAACCCCGGCGACTCGATCATGCCGGAGGGGCTGGTGAAATTGCGGAAGCAGAACTCCGACCCTGAGCGGATAGAAGGATAAGAGCGCGTTTAGGGGAGGCGTGAGCAATCGGTCATATTGGGCTAAGATACAGGCACGAGCAATCGATCACAGCACAATATCTCATCTGACTTGCAGAGGGTGTTTCAGAAACTCGTTCATCACTGACAGCGAGCTGGAATATACAGTAACTGTGGCGAGGAAACACACAAACACACACACACACACACACACGGTTTATGATTACCAATGTGTGGAGAGCGCACACGGTGAGCAAGTGTTCAAGTGGGCGTGCCTAACGTCGCCTCACGCCACGCGAGCAGGCTAATGCCTCTTTTTGTCAGTCACATTCCTTCTGCTTTTGCTCTCCCAACCAATATTTTCCGGCACCTTCTCTTCCAGAAACAATAACTCGGTGATCAAGACACTCTTCCAAACCATTAAACTCTGTGGTGGCAAATTAAAAAATAGGAAAATTTGGACTTCCGGTTGTAAATCTTCATGGGAAAAACTGAGTTATACCTCCAGGGAAGCATTAGGAAGCTTCATTGTCATCTACATTGTCAAAAAAATAATCCCTTAATAAGTCATTTGCTCTTATAGTTAAGAGTTAAAATCCTCTTCTCCCATTGGGATTAGATAATCCCACTTGTTACCTATGAATATTTTCCAGAATGTGTTGATCCTCACGGGCTGATCTGCCTTTTTCTGCTTTGTTTCAACATATTTGCTCCCAGAAAAAAAAAATCCTGTAACAAGTGAAACTAGGAAAGTGGGATTAGCTCATCCCACTGGCAGGTTTTTCTTTCACCTTAAGAAAAAAGAAGGTTTTAACAGTCATCTATTTGACATGACACATTATGATATATCCGATAAAGTGGCATCATGAAGATTTCACATCATGATGAGGCATAATCCTCTATACCTTCTTGCACACACACACACACACAAACACAAATCTCTCTCTCGATTCTTCCCACATTCATACATAATCCTTCTCTTCCTCTGTTTCTGTCAGTCAGTCCCTCTCAGACACACACCCACCCACACACACACACCCACACACACACAAACGTTGTGTAATGGGTCTAAGTGGGCCCTTTGCGGCGGCTCCTCATTAGCGATGCAGATTTATGCGCCCTGGGCGGCTCACCTTGAGCGGCGGCAGCTGTGTGGCTCAGATCATCTACCCATCAGCCCCTGCTCCTCGGCCCACTGGGGAGCCTGAGTCATGGCCGAGC
>NC_043981.1:11582500-11665000 GCF_902150065.1 Myripristis murdjan
GATGACTTTCGAGGAAAAACACCAAAATGGCAATCAGCCATGGTAACAGACACGGGTGACACGGGGGGAGGAGGGGGGTCCCACGGCCAATCAACACGAGCGTGTCAGAGTCGCAGAGGGGGGCCGGTGTTGTGACTGGCGCTTGGCCGGGGGTCCGCTTCGGGCCGCGCTCCAGCAGCGACCCCACAGATGCCACGCCAGCGGTCACCAGCGGTCACCAGCGGTCACCGAGGGCACCCACCACCCCGGGGTGCCCCACGCCGTGCCCCCACCCCCCCGCGCCCCGCCCGCCCCACTCGGGATTGGCTCCAATCTTATCAGTCTCCGCGGTGGCGGCGGCGACGGTGGGGGGGGTTTCGCCGGCAAGTCTTCCCCCTGTAGCCGTGGTAACAGTGACTGGGTGGATGAGCGGTGGAAGAAGCGGGGGGGGCGGAGCTTGGGGGTGCGAGTCTAGGCGGAATAAAGGGTTACACACGCATGAGTAGGAGCAAAGTAGGCCACAACAATAAGAGGGAGGGGGCGTGCACTTTCACTGTACAGTAAGAGTAGGGCATACGTGTGTGTGTGTGCGTGTGTGTGTGTGTGTGAGAGAAGAGGGAGGGGGGAGTTGTTTTGGGGCAAAAGCTCAGCCTTGCTCCCCTGAGGAGGTGTATAGGGCGAGGGGGGTCAGGATGAATGTAAAGTCAAGGGTTGACTCTCCCATTGCTGGAAATAATTAGCTCTCACTGCACTGGACCTTATTACACACACACACACACACACACACACACACACACAACACAGACAGGCCCAATCCTAAACCCCCTGGAGTAGCTCCAGTCACTGCTTATGTAATAGGGTTGAATGAACAAAACAAAAACAAGCCTGAATATCATTAGTCTACGGTACAAAACACAGGCTGAGATAGACGTCTCACTCTCTCTCTTCCTCACACACACACACACACACACACACACACACACACACACACTCTGATTTCTAGACAGCGTAGCCCGGGTCAGTATGTGCCTTAAGCCGTAATGTCTGCTTGAGGTGGGAGGAAGGCTGGACAGACAGACACACACACACACACACACACCACACACACACACGTCTCCCAGCTGTGTGTTGACCCAAGATCTCTATCTGTACGAGGACGCACCCTTTAAAAACACATACGCGCCCATAAACACATCCACACACACACGTAGGAGTTTATAGGCTCGCGCATGCACAAGCACACACACACACACACACACACACACACACACACAGTATGCCACAGAGCACTGACGTGTACACATTAAACTGTTTTCCACATTGGATAGATAGCCTACACACAGATCCAGACAAACACAAAGAGGAAGACAACAAATCCATGTAAAAAGGGGTTGAAAGATTCACTAAATGTCCTACTCAACTGGAAATAACTGGCTTAGTAGAAATAGTAGAATAATAATAAAAAATAATAGAAAAAAAAAATTCATAGAAAACAAAAATACTGTGAAGAAAAAGCAAAATAAAGTGGCATTTAAGATGTATTCTGAGATACTTCAGCTCAATATTCAAACTGTGATTAAAAAAAAAGAAAAACACATTATGGCTGATCAAATGCTGATGTCATTCAGCTTCTATCACGGATAAAATCTGAACATTTGATGTTAAATCGAGTTACAAGTTTAGTTACAAGCTGAAATAACCTCCGCATGCTTGTGCCGATCTGAAGCAGATGCAGCCGATTCGGTGCTTAAGCAGAAGCTGTAAAATATGTACTCTTTAATGAACCGCCTTTGTAATAAAATCTTCCAAAAAAAGTGCAATTAAGTCCGAGCATACCAAAGTAAAAGGCAAAATTACCGGCTTTGAAACCCGACAGCCTAACCTAAGCTGACCTAAGCTACGGAGATTAAGCGTAACTCGCCACTTTGTGCTCTTTGCATGGAAGTAAACAAAACTCAGCTGCTGTCTCTGTGTTCGTTTCCGAGGTCCCAAGTTGTGTTTAGTGGAAAGCGGCGGCCCGGGCCCGCCACGCTAAGACAAACAGTGATGATGAGAGAGAGCACAGGCTCAGGAAACGCCATAATTAACACATGGCCTCAATCACGCAGCCCGAATATATTTTCACTCTCTGATTCATTTCTCCTTTGTCGCTCTGGCTCCCTTCACCCCAATCATTCTCCCTCTGTGTCTGTCTCGGTCTGTCTATCTCACACACACACACACACACACACACACACGTGCATCCATCATCCCACCTCCACATACATACCGACAGACAGAATCTCATACAACAAGCTCACTGGAACCACCCACACATGCAGCGAGCAGACACCTACATGCACACTGACACCGTCTCTATACCACCTGAATGTATACTGGGATCTTGCGAGAGCCATGGCAACCGCATCCGCCATCGATCCATCCATCCCTCCGTCTTGTCTGTGCATGTGTGTGTGTGTGCGTGTGTGTGCACGAGATAGATGCAATCTACAGAATTACGTCAGTTCGTCGAGATTTGAGTTGGTGGCCTTGGTAACGGAGCTAAAACGTCAAATCTGGGTCACACGCATTCGACACGAAACCGGAGGAGACGTTTTTTTTTTTTTTTTTGGAACGTGGGTGGTGTGAACTCGGCGCATACTTAAGAGGGATGCTTTTTTTTTTTTTTTTTTTTTGTGCTCCATAAACCCAGACTTTCACCCTCCACCGCCGCTTTCTGTCTTGTCTTCAGTTCGGTCCGTGAAAACTCGAGTGTTTGTCAGATCTTGCGAATCTGAATTGAAGTGGATGGTGAATTCGACTTGGGCTTGTATCAAATATCAGCCCACGCTGATTTATTTGTAGGCGTACGTGATGATTCATGCTTTACCAAATAACGCCCACCCCAGACCGAAGTGGTGGAACCAAGTGTAAAAAAATTTGCATTGCACTTCGATCTGGCGTACACATGCGTGGACATCACATTTTGGGTCGTATTACCGTAGTAGTTAATTCTGCTTACCTCGGGCCATCTGGCCATGTATGTGGACCCTTACACTACCCACCACTACTTGTTTTATATTTTGTTACAAGCATATGATGCCTTACTGTAGCTGTGACTGTCCAAAGGGGGCAAAAATGTTGTTACTCCATTTCGTTTTTTGCACTCTGATATTCAAAACATGTTTGTATGTGTTATTAATACAAGACAAAGCAGTCAGGACAAAACCTGCAATGTTCAGGTTGGAAATAAAGACTTTTGCACCCCTTTGACTTTTGATTTTATTGTGTTTTAAGGAAATTGAGAACCAGTGTCCACATCATTTTTCTCTAAAACTACACCATGTAAAAAGATGATGCTTAGTTTTTATACGTATCAGGGTCCAAAAAGCCAAAATAGCAAAAAGAAATAAAAAAAAATGCATATCAAACAAGAGCTCGGGTCTTAAGAGGTTATGGAAAACAATCAACACCTTAAAGCCAATTCCATTTGTTTTGTCCAAAAAACAAGACCTATATATAAAAAAAAAAACATATATGTGCTATACATTGTTCATTTAGAAGTTTTCATGCTGCAGCTTTTATTAGAGAAACAAGGAATTTAGTTTCATTTGTGATCCCTATTAGCTGTTATCAATGTTATTACCAACTTTTCATGTGTAATTAGAGTGTAACATTTTGATTGGGATTAATAAATCATTTAAAAAGTGTTTGTTGGGGTGTTTTGGGATAATATTGTGATATTGAACCAAACAAGCCGAGTACGGTGATCTGCTCAAGAGCTAGAGCAACAAAATGCAGCCCTTGAAAACCCATCAGCAGGCCAACACCCTAAAACATAAATCCTTTACAACCCGCAAGGCCACCTGAACACGAAAACGGCCCCGCTCTCGCCCCCCCATCCGACCAAATATACTCCCGTCCACAACGAGCTCACCTGCACGGTGCACTTCACCTCGCGCACTTCCACGACCCCCAGAAAATTCCATTTCGGCACGCACCCATCCCCATCAATCTCCTCTCCTGCGCCTCTGACCGTAAACCTTTAACCTCGAGTCCCTCCCTCGCCGACTCCAATCCGCCCAAGAGCCCTCTCCATCATCCCCCCCCCCCCCCCCCTCCTCCTCCTCTTCCCACCCGCCCCTCACATCCAATCTCCCGAGAGGAAGTGGATCCTGCCTCAATTAAGCAAGCATTCCTCAGATGCTTCCAGGGCCATGAAAGTAGTTAAAAAGCCCCTTTTTTTCCTTTTTTCTTTTTTTCCCTCCGTTCTCTCTCTCCAGTTTTACTTTTGTTTACTCGCCCAGCCGCCTGTGCTCTTGTTAATTGCTGTGAGAGTGTCGGGGAGCCGTGCGAGCGAAAATGCAGGGGTGAAAGATCACAAGTCACGGGCCATTAGCCGAAGGGGGGACGAAGAAACGGCACAAACCTGGACAGAATCATTAACTCAAGCGTTAATGTGCTCGCACTCGGTTCAAAGTACAGAGACGTGAACTGAACTCTGGTTTCCCCATGTAAGCCTCAGAACACAAAATAGATGACAGACATTTCTGGCCGGTGACGTCAGCGACATGAAATGAGCACCAGACCCCGAACACGAGTGTGAACCGGTTACTAAGAGGCAAAAGCAACAGACAGGTCGAGCAGTTTTCATGCGCCGTTTGTTTATTTGGCCAAATCACCAAAACGTCTGCATCATCCAAACCCAATCTAAATGTTCATCGTCTAGTGCTGGTGGTACTCCAGATCCCAAACAGGCAACATATGAAACTCAAGGAAAATTAGATTACGTGCAGCAGTGTGGGAACAATAAGAGGTTCAGAATTGCAAATCAATACAGGTAACGTTTTGAAGTGCACATATCATCAAGCGGCATAAAATCTCCTGCATTAAATTATGCACGCTCAATACACTTTCACTCGTTTTTTTCTTTTTCTTTTCTTTTTTTTTTGCCCCTGTATAACAGCATTTGCTTAAGTGTAAATGCACATGCACGGCATCGGCTCCATCCCTGCAAAACACGTCCATCTCTCCAGACGCCGAGCCTTCAAATCAGGCCCGAAATCTCATTTTTTTCTTCTTCAAACCATTGAAAAGCGTTTGCCAGCGGAGTGAGGTAATCTTCATTTATTTCAAAGGCAGTTTCAAGTGCTTCCAATATCTTAGTTTATTCAATGTGTTGAATCGCACGGCAGGATGAGGCGGATCATTTATCCGGTATCAAGAAAATGACACTCTGATTTAAGGAAATCCTGGAAATAAGCTGATTGGTAACAAGTGGAACCATTTCATTCCCATGGCTGCTTTAAGTAAAGCAAGATTTTACAACTTGAGGTGAATATTCTTGCAGTGATCTAAAAATACCCACATATTATGTTAAGAATCACCAACATATCCAATCAGTGTCATTATCAAACGACCCAATCAACCGATCACGTAAAGCGTCCGTCTTCCGTGCAGCCGCTCGGTCCTCACCTGTTTTGAAGATCTCGTAGCGCAGGGAGAAGCCCGCCCCCTGGTGGGCGTAGTCCGACACGAAGCGGATCTGCAGGGAGGGGCCGGACGAGATGATGGGCGCGGGCGCGATGTTGCTGCAGTGTCGACCCAGGACGTCGGCGGTCTCCGAGGTCCCGTCGCGGATCTCAATGAAGTCATACCTGGGATAAAGAGAGGAGGGAATCTTTAAATTTGAATTACACTGAGCTGAATGCAGTATAATCGGATTCAAGGACGGGAAGGGGTTAATATAGAAGGGTGGAGGGAGGGTGAAATATACATGGATAGATAGTCATGGGCTTATGCAACAGCTCAGCTAATAAAAAAAAAAAAAAAAAAAACAGAATGGTGTGGCTCTATTTACCACCAGAGTTCATGACACAGAGTCCAAGCAAAGCATTTGGGAAAGACAACAAAGCGTTTAAGAACAGTCACAAATAAATATATCTGCCACGGACTTGGCTCGTCGTCAAAGCCAAAGCGTTTCAGCCCTTACTCGTGCTATTTCCCCTCTGCCGCGTTCAATAAATCAAACCCTTGCAAATTCGACCCGCGGTTCTCCTCAGGACAACAAATCCGCATCCTCTTGACATCCGCTTGGTGTGAGCAATCCACAAGTCACCGAGGCTGAGATCATAGCGGAGGAATAATCAGAGGGAGGGAGAGCCGTGTTGTAAGCGGAGTTTTTTTGATAATCAGCACATTGCGGAGGAACTCTTGGGGAGGAGACGCATGCGAATAGACAGCTGGATGGATTTATTAATAAGCGGCTTAAAAATAGAATGAGAGGCTCATGAAAAAAATAAGGAGGGGACGAAGCAGGACGCCCGGAGAAAGAGAGAGAGAGAGAGAGACGGAGGAAAAAATGTGGATAAATAAATCAGGGGGGAAACTTCCTCTTTAGGTGCAACATGCTTGAACTTTCATCTTGTTGCGACCTTTGACTGAACAACTGACCCGCAGCGACTGAAGCAAATTCTTAACTGTCAGGTCAATGTGTGTGTGTGAGTGTGTGTGTGAGACAGAGAGAGAGAGAGAGAGAGAGAGACAGGGAGAGCAAGAGAGAGAGAGACAAAGCCCACCTGGCTGATCCAGATTTAGCCTGCTCTCATAGCTGACAGCCGTGTGTCATTCCCTACACATTGTTTTACACACACACACACACACCCATAGCAGCAGCAGTGGCACTGAGTCACCGACACAGTGCACACACACACTCCCCAGACTGAGGCTGTGTGCCTTTACAAGACCTGGGTCAGGTAGTGTTTGTTTTACCCTTGTCGGAGCACCAGCCGGGTGGGGTTTACCACATGAGGAGAACTCGAGTTGCGTAAGCTCCCCTGTAAGTCTCTGATCTCCCTACATGAGCGACAATCCATCCTCACTATGACTCAGCGTTTGTTTTAGTCATGTCATGATTTATGTGTCATTCTCTGCACTGATATCATTGCATACTGACTTGTGTGTTTTTTGTGTGCACATGCAGATAGGCCTGCTCCTCCTGTTGGAAACATACCTCGTATTTGACCTCAGTATGATACCGTGCACAAGTCAAGTGAATAGGCTCATATATGGAGATGCACAAGTGTGACTTAACACCCTGGTGAAGGCCAGTGTGAGCCAAAACACGCACAGAGGCTTGTTAGCACCAGCAAATTAATGTTTTATCTGCAAGTCCAAGTGCCTTTGTTGACTTTGGCACACTGCAGTACTCAATGTGCTGCACTCGTCAAAACAACTTAAACACATGTTGGGAATGAGCAGCAAAAACTCTCATACTATAATCTAATATATGAACATATACGCCTCTTTACCAGACAAATCCTCTTTATGCACATATATTACATTTCCCTATGGGCTTATCTCCCACTTGTGGGTCAGGAGGGGAATCTAACTATTTCGGCTCACTCTGCACACACCAGCTGTGAGTGGATTTAAAAGTCTCCACTTGCTTGGTTTTATTTTTTTGAACACTGACAACTGCCATTTACAGCAAAACACCGTCATTCTAGGTGGCACCTCCAGTAATTAACACCATCGCTTTGTTGATATGATTAAAATGGGACCGGCTGAAGCCACCGAGATGATAATAGACCGCCAGGCCGTAAGGTAATCATTTTGGATCGTGACAGTGTTTGATTTGTGGAAAATCTCTCTAATTTTTGGTTTGGAGGCATCTAAGTGCTTAAGCGCCATTTCAGCAAATTACACTGACTTTTACCAGAGCGATTTTCTAAACAAGTAATCTCACCGCATCTAATCTTTACTTTTTCCACTCTTTTGCTGTAACAGCCTATTTGAAGTTTACCTAAGTGTGAATGATGTGCTTGATTCATTCCTCTCTCTCTCTCTCTCTCTCTCTCTCTCTCTCTCTCTCCACAGTGCTCGCTCTACTAACAACTGTCTCCTGCGCCCCCCATGTTGTGATTCCCTGCGTAACTAACTGCATCGCCGCAGGAACCTTGCAGCTAGACAGTTATGTTGAGGGCACCCTCCCAAAACACACACACACACACACACACACACACACGCAACCGTCTCAATTAGTTCATGTGACAAAGCCGTCAAAAAACAACAGGGCTGCTGTTGTTGCACTAATTAGAGTGACGTGCTCTCGGAGGCTGTAAAACACATGCAGACGGCTCCGGCTATGCGACACACTCACAGTTTATACAAGAGACGGTTGGTGGGGCGTTCCCTCCGCGAAAACGAAATGAAGTGCACCGAGAGAAATGAACTGATCGGGCCTGGTCTGTGTTTCTCCACGGCATCACAGCACTAAGTCTGCCTTTGTTCTGCCGGCGTGAAATAAAACACGGATTAAGTAGATTCGCTAAGCTCCTTTTTGGCTCCTTTTTGGCGATCCCGCTCCTGCAGTGTATTGGCCTAATCCTATACAGAACATCCCAACTAAAGCGGCTGATGGAAGGATAATCCCGACATCTGGGTCACGAGCAGGACAGGTACAGGTGAGGATCAGGGTGTCAAAAGACTGGAAATAAGCCTGCGATGGCTGGCGACAAAGTCCACCAACTGTTCTCAGATGATCCCATCGGGGGTTTCGTGATTACAAATGCACGCTCTGCGGCGGCGCTTCGCTCAAACCCGCAGAACTTCATTTTCGATTCTCGTGGAGATCCAAACCTCTGTGGCTTCAATGAAGCTGCAAACAACAGATGCACAAGATGCATGTGACATTCCTCGTTTATTTTCTAACTTTGATGCTACTTAGGGGGAAATCTAAGGGGAATGTCAGATGTCAAAGGGGTTAATCTGCGCAAAATCTTATGTATTTACAGGAATTCATCTCGGTGACCTTGGTAATGACATATAAGCGAATGTCGGTGTCTCCATGCAAATCCATACAACGCCAGCAGTTAAGCATGTCCTTTCTGAGGCTGAGACAAACGCCCGCTTTGTTGAGCGAAGAGGCTGAGGCCCAATTCCCTTATACATGTCTTGCTTGTAATCCTGCATTACAGAGGCGATCGTAAGGGCTTTAGCAGCAAGCTCCCACGGTGAGCCTGTGAGAGCAGCGGCTATCCCTAAGTAGGCCTGCTTAGGGCTGTAACCAACACACGCTTAGGGAAAACACACACACACGCAAAAACATGCGCCAACAAATGCCCGACACACGGGGACCGGCGCGGCAGACAAGCACGCACACACACGCGCGCACACACTCGGTGCCGTATCGCCAACACCGAGGATAAAAGGGCCGCAAAAGAGCTGAGAGCCTAATTAGGTTTTAATTGATTTTGGAGTGGGTCTCTCTCTCTCTCTCTCCTTGCCTCTCTCTCTCTCTCTCTCTCTCTCTTTTTCTTGCTCGCTCTCTCCTGGCGTGGATTAGCGTCAGTGAGTGAGTGTTCCTCAGATGTGATTATTGACCTGTTCGCTCAGCCTCTCCCCAGGCACTGATGAATACATGCATGAGGGCCAGGCGTGCGAGAGCCCACTGTCTTCGTTCCCAAACACACACACACACACACACAGTTGAGCACATTCCAAGACACACACTCACACACACACACGTGAACCATGCATATGCACACATTACTGTCACATACTGCTCACAGAGACCCCCTCCCTCCCTCCTCCTCCTCCTCCTCCTCCTCCTCTCCTGTCCATCCAGATCCAGATTCCATTAGAGGTTGTTTTGATCCAAACCCCGCCCATGTCTGACACCCCCACCATTTCCTCTTTCCTCCCATCTTTCTGTCTGTCTGGCGGTGTGTCTGGGGCTGCGTGACCGGCCCTGTGTTTTGGGAGCCATTACGGGGCACCGGCTTCCACCCCCCCCCCCAACATGCCATTTCCCCCCGCAGAGAATAGCTGGAGCGGAGGGAGAGAGGGGGTTAAGGAAACTGAAAACCCTTCAGGGCCAGTAATTCTGCACCAGTCCAGACATGTCCTCTCTTCCTCCGCTCTCATATATCACTCCACCTCTCCGCCAACCTGACTAATTGCCTTTCACACCTCCACTGTTTTGCAGGGACCGGGGACGCTCCCCCCCGCAGGCGTCCGTGTCTCGTCAAAGACACCGGCAACATGCTACGTGCGCATATATGTATATTTATGGGCCCCCCAGTAAAAGCGAGCGGTCACTCTCCCTGCTGTTAAAAAACCAGTCTGGTCAGCTTCCTCTAACAAGAACTATTTATCCCATTTCCTTTCAGGGATCAATACCCCTCATCTCATTATCTCGCTAACTTTGTATAAATCTGCTTTTGTAACCAGTGAAACCAGTTTGCATTTAACTAACTGGCTATGCAAGACATCAACGTGGGATACTGTGCTTCATTCTGTTCCATCAAACTGCGGTAAAATACATAAAGCGTTGTTTAAGAACATCAACAATTAGGCTGAAGATTAACACATAATTTGCTGTGGGTGAGTCATGGTCGCTTGAGTCGTTTTGTTTATGCTGATAAAAGGCAAGCAGCTGTTGGAGAATATGGGCAAACCAAACTTGGCTATGTTCAGACACTCGAGGCCTCAAATTGAAATGATTTTCCCTCTCAGCTCCATTGTGTTTTTTTTTTTCTTTTCTTTCTTGTTTTCCACTCTCGGAGCGCCGCAACCCACAGGATCCCAATCCAGTAAACAATGAAGGACCGTCTGTCTCTCTTCTTTCTTCTCTCGCTCGTTCTTCACGATGCAGAGAGGCAAGAAATTCAGTAATACTCACACATACTCCTACACACACACACACTACCACCCATTTCTCCACCCCCCCCCAAAGGGGACTCTAATAAACCATAAGTGCCTCTGAAATATTAACTAGATGCTGGGAGCAAAATCCCTGCAGATCCACCGGGCTTGCCATCTTCAATCTGGCCCTAAAATAAATAGCACTCCTCTTCCTGGTTCGCTCCTCTCCTGCCTCTCCTGTTGTCGATCACAGATTCATACTTACAGATGACTGGGGCCAAACCGCTGACCACAGGCAGTCTGGACTCGGCCCGGGCCTTCTAGCGCGGCATCGATCTGAAACGTCAGACTAACTGCTGTCTGGGCTGAAGCCTTGACCCTCCTCCTGCCCCTGCTGGATGCATTTTAATCGACCCCCCTCCTCCTCCTCGATTTGCATCCATGAGAATATATTTGTAACACAGCCTTTCCTCGGCGTGGTTTCAAATCATGCATTCATATTCCTGAGCCCCGATTATTTCTGCACTCACAGAGCTCAAACCAACACGGTTTGCCACAACATGTTGCAATGCAAATTGGAAGCACATTTCAAATCAGGCAGGAAAACATACTTTATTCTATGTGGAAATGTTTTATACTTACTTTTTTTTACCTGCTTTTAACTCTACCATAAAACTTGAAATATGAAGCATGGCATTAAGATTACTACATGATGGTCACTTACTATGGCAATGACAAACTTTTCATGAGGAAAATAACGACTTTAAATCATTTATATGAAGAGATCATGTTCATAATTGGCGAAAACATGAGTCAGCGTTCACTTTGAGCCACTCTGATTAGCAGCTCTGAGTTTGGAGAAAACCAAAGAATCCACTAGGAGCGCTAATCTGTTACCAACAATCATATCATCCTCCACTGGGATTATGAAAACATGAGCATGACCACTCCTGTTCATATCAACACAAAATGATCCATGTGAACATTTTAGTTTCATTTTCAGGGTGAAAATTGTGTTTTATCTTAAAACGAGTGAAAAAAAAAACTGTTATTGGGATGGGATAATCCCACGAGATTCCGATGTAATTTCACTTGTTTCCAGAACTGCTCAGCGTACAAGAATAAATATGTTGAAATAAGGCAGAATAAGGCAGATCAGCCCACCAGCAGCAAGAAAATGACACTTGATTCAAGAAAAATTTGGAAACAAGAAACAAATTGATAAGCACTGGAAACCACTTATCTCATATTTTTTTTTTTTTTTTTTTTTACTTTTTTTTAACACTTAATAAAAGACGACACATTAGAGATTTTTTCAGTGCATGATCAAGTCAGAGCCTTAAATCCACCTGTCCTGCAGTTTTTCAGACAAGGGGAAGTAACCCGGGCAAAATATGCAAAACTCACCCGGAGAGCGCCGACTGTCTGCCACTAGCGGTGTGTCTGATTGATTGATCGTGTCCAATACACCTGATTTCTGTGACCCTGCTGGCTGTCGACACGGGCACACTTGAACTGTGGCAGGCGAGAGCAATCGATTGCAGAAAAGCAATTGCAGCAGCTGCTAATGTTAGCGGTGGCATCACTGCAGCGCCTGTTACTTATTATATTATCATTACAGCGACACACCCTGATGCTGATGACCGTCATCCTGCCATAAATGGGCCACTACCTGCCCAAGAGCCAAATATTGACAGCTGAGGAACTTGAACAACTCCCTTTAGTCATGACCTATGGCAACTCATCCATCTCTCCTCTCATCCTGAACACTCCTCCTCCTCCTCCTCTTTTCTCCTCCAGCCACTGCTGATCATCCATCGATTCCCCATTACAAGCAGAGTACGAACATTGATCCCACATCTCCCTGCTGCCCCCTGGGTATTAGTAAGAGGGTGATATCATGGTCACACAAACACACACACACACACACACACACACACACACACTCACACACACTCAAGAGAGTTGTTGTTATGCATTAGTGACACCTCTATCTGTGACCAGGCATGTCACAGGCCAAAGGGATTTGTGGCCTTGACTTTTGTGTGTTTAGTGTGCTTAGTGTGCTTAGTGTGTGTGTGTGTGTGTGTGTGTGTGTGCCTGTGTTTCCATGATCTGGTAATTACTGTTTTTTATTACAAGGAAAATCAGTCAAAGTCCAACATAATTAAATCTTTCTGGTCACAATGGCCATTGAAATCCCTCTCAGCACAATTTAAATTGTATGAACACAGGATAAAACAAAATCTCCACATATCCTTCTATTTAAAAAACGAATCTTCAAATTTTTTTTTTTAATGAATATTTAGTTTGTATAGGATGGTGTGATGAATGAAACACATTTCCGTTTGTTTAATTGTTGCTTCACTCTGATAAAGCGTGCACTTCGGCCTAACTAGACCAAAAGCTGAAGGAAAGTCTTTGTGTTTACATATTTCGCCCTACACAGCATTTATTTATGTCTTTTTAAAATAGCATTATGCATGTGAGTCTATTAATGGGACTTCATCTACATGCCTTGATGATGTTACTCTTTTTACAGACTGCCTGTCAATTGTTTTTAAGCTCAATAAACACAAATAATATTTAACTGGAATTTCTCCCATTTGTCCGGGGCACTGAAATCTTCCGGGACATGTGGTCCGGCACCGTATCTAATGGAAACCTTGGATGTTTGTGTGTGTGTGTGTGTGTGTGTGTGTGTGTGTGTGTGTGTGTGTGTGTGTGTGTTTGTGTCGTGAAGTTATAAAACCTATCTTATATCATCAACTTGTGCCACCTCAGGCTGCCTTCAATAACAAATAACCAAATAAACCGTGGAAATAAAAACCACAAAGGTGGAGGGGATGGATCTTCCTGAATGACTACTTCTGTTTTATGACGTGTCTGTGAATGTGAACGTGTGTGTGTGTGTGTGTGTGTCTGTCTGTGATTCCGCCTGTTCCGATGTTAAATTCCGGTGTGTAAAAATAAAACGCTTCCTCCTCGGGCGAGAGAGGAGGCAGAATGAGAGAACAAAGGGAGGAAAGAGAAGGATCACGACGAGGCGAGAGGGAGAAGAGAGCCGGAGAGAACGAGAAAGAAAGAAAGAAAGAAAGAAAGACAGAAAGAAGGAGAGTGATGGAAAGAGCGGGAGGCAGAGTCATCTCCACCTCTCTTCCTCCCTCTCCTCCTCAGCTCCTGGTATATCAGGAGGTAGCATCCTGGGGCTTGGCGATGGCAGATTGCATTAGAGATATGGGCCTGATATTTCATCTAGCCTTTATTACATTTAGTTCACATCAATCGGCTGGCAGCCTGGAGGTAAGAGCTATTTGGCACGCGGCCGGACTCCCCCTGAAATGAAATCCTGAATTAAAGTGCCACCTCAGACATGGGGAGCCTGCATAAGGCTGCGGATTTGATTGCCGCAGTAGAGCCGCGGTTTGGCTGCGTTACACCGTCCGAGACTGACTGTTTGAACCCGCCGAGGGAAAATCACCAGCTGGCCGTGGATATTAGCCAGGGCTCGGCCTCGCACGGGCTGACCAAGCACTTTTCCCAAGGTTTATAAGGGCCTGAAGTGCCCAAGGGGGACATGATGGCCAATGAGCACTCTTGCACTGACAGGTTGCATGCTTAAGTGCATGTGTGTGGGGGGGAGTGTGTGTGTGTGCAAAAAAAAAACACACATCCATCTTCGTTTTACGATCCTCAGCCCGTCTTTTCATCTCGATCGTTCTCTTTCCATGAGTCGAGGCCACATGGCAACACGCAACTCCAGTTTTCCACCCCCCCGCCGCCGCCGCCGCCGTCTCCGTAATCCCCGGCTTTCACGCCCGTTTTTCAGCCCTGACCAAGACGCCGAAGCCTTCCACCTCTGCTCCCCCCCTGCGGCTCCCTCGCCTCAACCTTGCGGAGGGACCGTGAAAACATGCAAAAATCCCCTCTCTGCTCGCTCGCGCCGCCATGCCTAATCACACCGGCCAAAAAAAAAAAGCAAGCGAACCCGTAACCGCGCCACAGGCCTCGGATCAATCCGGGTAAAAAGCATAACGCGGGACGGAGGGAGCGGGAGTATCGAGCTGCACTTTGGCTTTTTTCGACTTATTTTCGTTGCCGCTCCGGCGCCCCCGAAGGGAAACATCATCCGCAAATCACAAAAGGACCGGCGCATTAGTGTTAGAGGGTATTCACGAGTAAGTGTTGGCGTGAGCCCCTGTTTTTCTAATGGGCCTGTAAAACCGGGCTCATCTCTCTGGGGCTGCACGGCTAGATGGATAGATGGATGCAAGTGAAAGGGTGAAAGTGAAGGGGGGGCTTTTATTTTGTGCTGAAAATGCGCGCTCACATGCTTGTGGTGTTACTCACGCGAAAAGACGCCTACTCCCGCCTACGCTCGCTGGCTCTATTTCTTACTCACACACACTCATACATACAGGATGAGGGGAGATTGAGTGGGAATGTGTGCGAGAGAGGGCAGGCTGAGGCTTCTGTCCCTCCAGGCGAGAGTTAAAAAATAGCCCCCCCCCGTCCCAGTAAAACTCTCCGAGGAGAGGAGAAGAGAGAGAGAGAGAGAGGAGGCATTTCGACTTTCTCTTCCTCCTCTCTTGGCCTCCTCCTGCCCTCCGTGCCTTGGGCGGCGAGAAACAACTTGACACACTGCTTATCAACAGCTGAGCCGTTCCCATTCTCACCCGCTCGGATGAAGAAGTCCGGCAGGCTCCGACGCCAGGATTACAGCGCTATTCCTGAGGAACACGCTGGGAAATGAGATAATTAAGCAACATTTTTTTTTTCGCCTCCGACAAAAGACACCCTGAGACACAAAGGCAGGGCTTCAAAACAACATTTCCAGCTCGGTGAAGACCTGCGAAAACAGTGCGTGACACAGCCGGGTGAATACAAGCGCCAATCATTAGACAACCTGCTTTCATGATGCGCTCGCAAAAGTTACATTCTTTCTCGGGGGCCAGACAGACGGGCTTTGTCGGGGGGAACAATGCGAAAACAGCCATCGAGGATTATTAAATCTTCAGTTTACTTTGGGGAAAGGGGCGGTTTGGAACGAAAAAAAAGGGGAGGAATAAACGACTGGAGCTGCAAAGACGACACAGATAAATCAGATTTTAAACAGAAAAGATGAAAAAAACAGTGAACCGGGCAGCGTTTTCCGCTATTTGGCCGGCGAAAGCGAGGGTTAGCAGCAGGTCTGAGGAGAGGGTGACTTCCTCTCAGGTCAAAGACAATAGCAGACCATATGATTTGGATTATTCATGTTTCTGAGAAAGGAAACTGACCAACGTGGTGTCTATCCAGAACAGCTGGGCCTCATTCTCTTCTTTTTCCCCCTTCTCTGTTTATTCCCTCTCTCTCTCTCTCCCTGTTTCTATCTGCCCTCTCCCTCTAAACCTCATACCACATTTCTTTTGTTAATCTGCTCTGCCAGCTACTTTGTCCTCTCTCACTCGCACAGCATTTCCCAAACGTTCTTATCATTTATTCCCAATAGCAGTGGATTACAGCAGGATAAGGTCGGATAAGTTCTCCAACATGACTCAGAAATAGCCTCAAAAATCAAGGTGTTGTCCTTCAATGTCAAGAAAACCTCACCCATTTGGTTTTCCAAGCCAAGCAAAACCAAAAAAAAATCACTTGCACGTACTCTTTGACCCACATGTCGTCTGTGCTGCATCATCAGTTTCACCAGAGGAAGCCGTTCCTGAAGCAGCTTTTTGTGCTTTTGAGTCATTCTTTCCATTCGGCCTTCGCTCTGACGCTCCTCCTTCCCTCGCCACCATCATGCATCAGACCAGACAATCTGGACGGGGGACGGAAGAATGAGCCACACTCTCCTCTCCGTGAACTGTCGAGGTTGCCGCTGAAGTGCCCTTGAGCAAGGGGCCGAACCAAAACAAAAGCTCCAGTGAAGCGTCAGAGCGGACTGCAGTCGGACTGGGCTGCTTCCAGAGCTTTAATGCAAGTAGAAGAAGAATCTGCGCTCGCGAGTCTGTCGATAAATAACGACGCAGAACAGAAACACAGAACCACAGGCCTCCTTAATGGCCTGCATTCTGCCAAAACCTGCAATTGACCTATTGTTGCCAAAATGCAGAACGTGTCTCACCAGCTTGGGATCGGGCCAAACCACTGACACTGAATTATAATGTTGAGTAAAACCAAAAAAAAAAAAAAAAAAAAAAAAATCTAAGCGCTTCAGCAGGAAATTACTTATTTGAGATACAAAGTGCACTTGCAGCATGCTAATGAAAACGTCAACACAAATCATTATTCAAACAGCATAATAACACAGGCTGGAGGCTCACTGGTCGAGGCACTTTTACCACGACGTAAAAGAGTGATTTAAGGACGCTGCCGTCATAATACGAGTTCATCTCCTCCCTCGGTTATCCCTCCACTTACTTGCAGTCCAGCCTCTCGATCTCAAAGTGGGGGTTGAAGTTGAGGACAATGCGCTGCGAGGGCTCCGGCGCCGTGATGATCCAGTGACAGTTCTGGTGAGGCGGGTACTCCAGAGGATAGCCGGGGGAGGTGATGTAGCCCGCCTCGCTGGCATCCAGGACGCCCCCGCACTCTGTTCCTGTCACTGAGAGAGACAGACAGACGCAGACGAGAGAGAGAGAGAGAGAAAGGTGGAGGGTGGAGAGGGAAGAGGGATGACACTTGTTATTGATCCAAAATGAGGAAAAGAGGAGGAAAAATTAAACAAACGGAAGTAGGGTGAGACAATCGATCAGTATTATGTTGGTACACTGCAAAAACTCAAAATCTTACCAAGAATATTTGTCTTATTTCAAGTCAAAATGTCTTATTTCTAGTCAAAATGTCTCATTACACTGAAAATAAGACATGATCACCTCAGAGGTAACTTGTTTTTAGACACCACATCCTCATATAGAGATGACGATGTGATGAAACAAGCACATTTTCACTTGTTTCAAGCAAATTTTGCCAGTGGAACAAGTGAAAATTCACTTGAAACAAGTGAAAATTCTCTAAAAACAAGTTATTTCTTGGGTGATCATGTCTTATTTTAAGTGCAATGAGATATTTTGACGAGAAATAAGACATTTTGACTTGAATTAAGAGAAATATTCTTGGTGAGATTTTGAGTTTTTGCAGTGTATTGTGATATGGAATAAGTGTTGCCATTCCTGGTTTGCAAACCTATTAGACTGTTGTTGCTGCTCTGTTATTTGCCTGGTCATCATCACAACTTTACTAATGAGTGTCTATCAAAAACCTCTTGTGTGTAAATGTCTAATGGGAGCACCAACACTCATGCCTGTGCCATTAACCCATTTAAGCCCACCGGCAACTATAGTTGCCGAAGTCTATGCCTGTCATTTTCTACTCAAAATAAAAAATCTATATGTTACTCATATAGTTTTCTTCAATTATATGATAGTAGACAACTTAGACAAAGGTTTCAAGAAAAAAAAATAAGTTTGCAAGTGCTTCCTGTCAAATGACATAATCGACTTCCTGCCCCTTCCTCCCAAGAACATGGCGGCAGCAAATCCTCCCAGAAAGAGCTCATTTTCTTTAAATTATGATGTTTTCAACCCTGACATGTATATATGTATTTAATCATACAAGTCTCTTGAATAACCCAAAAAAAGAATTTTGTACCTGGGATGAATAGTTTTTTGTTTATGAGCAAATTTGTGCAAGCGGCAACTATAGTTGCCGGTGGGCACATAGCTTGTAACTACCATGGGAAAACACTGTTTGCAATATTGCTCATGAATTACTTATTTTAAATTGTAGAATGATGTACAATGGCTCATTTTAATCCTCTTAGATTACCTTTTCTAAATATATAAGGACACTGGTGTTCAAAAGCCACATGTCCCTAGATTTTGACACATTTACACACCTCATCTTGCTCGCTGCTAACATAATCGATCCTACTTTGCTTTAGTATTGAACTGAGGCAAAAAAAAAGACTGTTGTCCAATTGGAGATGCTTTTCCCTTCATACACAAGTACTAACCCCAACCAATGCCCCCCCCCCCCCCCCCCAATCCCCCCATTTGGTAGCTAACACACACACACACACTCTCCCCAGGACCTCTCCCCAGTCCCCCCAATCGCCTCCTCTGCTATATGTTAGTACTTTTCATATAATAATCAGGTACCAAATGAATAATCATGTATATATCCATGGATGACATGAGAGGAAAATCAGTTTTTAGAGGTTTTGGGTCATGTTTGAAAAATGAAAAGTCCATACTCTTTTTACATGAACTACAATTCATAATGTTTACATTTTATACGATGTTTATCTATTTCACATGCACTTTATCATTTCTAACTTTATAAGTTTTAAACTTGTTATGGACTTTTAAAAAATGTTAATGACCCTTTATGAAATTCTTGTAATTGGTTTACATTTGCTGCAATTGGTGCTTTGATGTATCCAACTTGTTCCCACATTTTTTGTCGGTTTTGGATTGACAAAGTGTTATTTAATGTTTTAAACCTTTGAATTGATATTTTAATCTTCAATTTTGTGCTAAAACAGATTTGAGCTTACATGTAGCTCCAGCATAAAGATTGTTTATCAATAAAGAAAATTGCTGGAATATTTTTTTTTTATTTCATGATTTGATTTGACCATTGTTCAACATGTAGCTTAGAGGAACCAGGATTCGAACCAGCAACCCTATGATCATTTGGTGACCCCATCACTATCTGCCTGGGCCAATAATTCATATCCATGTACAGTTTTAGATCAATTGCTCAAACCAAACTGAGGAGATACAATGGCAGCATACCAGCCATTGATTTACTGGTTTAGACCTTGATACAAGGTATGTGCCCACCGGCAACTATAGTTGCCAGTCATTAAACTGCTATTTTCTTCAAAGCAGAGTACAAAATGGAAAAAATACATACATAACATGATTGTTAGTGACTCAACTGACATAATTATATACATGAAACCTTTGAAAAAAATTTGGGCATAAATGGGTTAATGTTGAGGTATTTTGTCCAAGATATTGTGATATTTTGCCTGTATCGCTGAGTCCTAAATGGAACGAGATTCTTATTTTAAGCAATTTTTACGCACTTCTGTCATTTCCCATCACGCCCGCATCACACACATTCCCTGCAGAACCGCGCGGCCGCTGCTTCATTTACCTTGTTTATCTCTATATGAAGATGTGATGAGCAACAAATGAACAGTAAAACAAAGAAAGCAATTTGGGCCGTCAGTTAGGGGGAAATTGGAAAAACTTGCCTATTGTGGATTCTCAATGCAGGCGGGAGCGCGTGGTTGGGCTATGAAAGCAATAAAAGATGATCACTGCCGCAATGGTGAGCACATGTGCACACACACACACTGGGACACGCAGAAACACACAGAGCCGCTTTCACCCCCTTCCACACCCAGGCTCTTATCTCCCTGCTCCCCCGTTGGGAGCGTTCTCCAAGTATAATTGTTGCTCCGGCAAGCCAATCTGCAAACATTAGGACACATTCCCCGATCCTATCACGCTCTCCCAGGAACAATAGCCTGCCAATAGCGTCGCTCGGCAGCTGCAGACAGGAAGTGACACGCAGACGGCCTGTCTCGCGGGGTTCTGGGGGGTCACCCCGGCTCTGTAATGAGACGCTAACGCCGCAACAAAAGGCTCCATTCTCCGCCTGCGTCCTGACAGTGACGGGAGCCCTCGTGCGGCGCGTTATCTCCCGCAAACACACTAAACACATAAACTCACATGCACGTACAAAAGGAACATATTTACAGATGTCCTGCGCACACACACACACACTCACTCACTCACACATGCACGCACACACACACACACAAGCTCCAGCTCCAGCACAATGGCTCTTTCATTAGTCTTACGCTGCAGTAGATTTGCAGGCGTTATTATCATTCTATATGGAGGCAAGATTAGAAACGCAGGGAAACATGTTTTCCATGACAACAGTGGTGCAGGTGGGGGTGGGTTAACTCACTTCTTACCTCTGTGTGTATATGAGTGTGTGTGTGTGTGTGTGTTTGTGTGTGAGTGAGTGGTGGGTGTTGAGCCATTGGGATCTCTACATGTAATGAGCTCTATGATATTGAACTGGAAGAGGGAAGAACGTGCTCTTCATATTGCTGCTTGCACGTTCTTCGGCCGAACATGCACACACACACACACACAACAGAGTAGAGAAGACAAAGCTGCACCAGGCACCGACACACACACACACACACACACAAGATTAAATCCAACAGCCTTCTGCCATTAACAATATTCCAGCGAGTGATGGGCTTAACCACTCCGCAGCCGAGCTGAATCTATTTTTGACATAAATGGGTTGATATTCTCGCCTGTTTCTTTCAAATTTCTCTAAAAGCATCAATAAAGGAAGCGGAAGGAGAAGAAGAAGAAGGAAAAAAAGAGAAACACACAGAGAACCAAAGACTTGAAGTGTAATAGACCCTTCAAGTGTTGACATTTCCACCGCCTATTGTGCTTAAAAGGCACACTTAAGATTCTCTGACATTTGATAGAGCTGCGATGGCTTCCTTACTTTGTTACTGGAGAGGAGCAACGCCCACGCTCACACACCAGGCACACACAGCTGCCGGTGATCTTGTGTGAGTGCCCGACTGAAGCCGCCCACACACACACTCAAACACAGACACACACACACATGCACAAGCAAATGCACACACATCTACAGCCGGCAGCTCTGATAACACATATGCAAGGTGTGCACGCACCCACATACCCATGCACAAACACACACACGCAACTACACAACGGCGTACACATACACACACACACACACACACGCGCGCGCACATGCACGGGGCCTGTCAATCATCCGGGCTGACAGAGGTGTAAAAAATAACTGAAATTTTTTTAAAAAAGATAACAAAAGAATAGCAGGGATGGCAAAGAGTGACAGAAACAGACAGCGTGCCACACACACACACACACACACACACACGCATGCACACACACACAGATACACACAGACATCTCTTTATCTGCAGGGGCTGTGCAGACAGTCATTGTTGGGAGGCCTATGGAGGGAACAGTGTGCAGGAGGCTATCAGCGCACAGAGCCCGGGCAGATTAAGCCGTTCAGTGGGGAGAGAATCCTGCAGCCTCAACACTTTTCCCCTGAGCTGCCCATTCACCGGCCTCCGAGGAGGAGGAGGACGAGGAGGAGGAAGGGGAGGGGGGGTGATGGAGAGGAAGACGAGGAGGAAGGAGAAGAGGGAGCTGGATTATAGCATGTTAAGAAATTAGAAAAGAAGCCATGTAGGGAAGGGAAGGGATGGGATGTGAAGGTGCAAAGGGACAAAGGACGGAGAGAGGGAGAGGGAAAAGTGCGAGGACGGAGGGGAGGATGAGGAGGGATGAATGGATGGATGGCGGCGGGTTGAGGAAGAAGAAGGGAAAGATTGATTGAAGGGGCGATGACGAAGGAGGAACACTGAGGGCGAGGAAGGAGGGAAAAGAGAGCGAGCAAGAGGGGAGATGGGAAGATGGAGTAAGGGAGGATTGAGTGTGTGTGTGTGTGTGTGTGTGTGTGTGTGTGTGTGTGTGCAGAGAGCCTGACGAGCCTCATTAAGTCATGCCTGCTATCCAGCAGCTCCCTGTAGACACTGACCCCACTGGGAAACCTCTGTCAGTCACCATACACAAGACACACACACACACACACACCATCAATAGAAGGGTGTGTGTGCTGTCTGCCAGTTGGATGAAGAAATGTCATACACTTGTGGCTGCACATGTGTGTGTGTGTGTGTGTGTGTACGTGCAATATATCGACGTCTAAATTTACCAGTGTGTAAAGACATTTTGATTAAGCTGACAGATGGGTGTGTGTTTTTTCCCAACTGCATGCACGCCAATGGCAATTAGCGTGTGCAAAATATGTGTATAAGGGAGTGTTTGCATATGCACGTGTGTGTGTGTGTGTGTGTGTGTGCTTGAGCGTTAGGCAGCAGAATGTTTTGGTGAGAACAGAACTTGTGGTGTTGGATGAGTAATATAGGGGAAGTGCTCAGGAGCCGCCAGCGAGCTTCATGAATTACACTGTCTCTTCTACTAGAGGAGCCCATCCATCTGTACACACACACACACACACTCTCACACACACACACTGCCACATATGTTAGCGAGCAATACACAACAACACCGGAACAATGTCCCCACTTCACTTAAGCGTGCATGTGTGTGTGTTTCCCAGCTGTATTTTGCATTTATATGTATTGTGTGTGTGTGTGTGTGTGTGTGTGTGTGTGTTGTATTGAAAAAAACTGACATGTAGAGAGAACATTACAAATGTGCATGTGTGTGTGTGTGCCTCTGCATGTAGCTACATC
Source organism: Myripristis murdjan (assembly GCF_902150065.1). Classification (NCBI taxonomy): domain Eukaryota; kingdom Metazoa; phylum Chordata; class Actinopteri; order Holocentriformes; family Holocentridae; genus Myripristis; species Myripristis murdjan. The sequence continues at coordinate 11,605,455 of NC_043981.1, forward strand.
ATTTGTATTTATTCCATGAATGGTATATATTGTGTCGTGTTGGCGAACTGGGGACATTTAAAGAGAATACCCTGGATGGAAGTGTGTGCATGTGCGCGTGTGCGTGTGTGTGCATGTGTGTGTGTGTGTGCATTTTCTGGTCATTTCAGACCCCAGTCGAATGCAGAGATGTCTTTGTACCCCGCTGCCAGTGTCTTTATCTTCATTATCTGGGAAAATGTGCATATGTCTGCATGTCTTTACTCACGTTCTGTCGCCTGTGCGTGTGTGTGTGCATGTGTGTGTGTGTGTGTACGTGTGCGCACGCGCTCTCATTTCTATTAGCGGTGTTATCAGGGAAGTATGGCGTCACGCTCTGGGATAAGCTGCGAGTGTGCGGAGAGGCGCTGATAAATCTCTCCATCATTCCCTGTGTCTCTCCCCCCACCTTAATTAAAAAGTGCTATCGGCCCGGAGTGTGAGGGAATAAGAGAGGGGAGAGCGGGCCGCACTCATCCATTCAGTCAAGCACAGGGGTTGTCTCTCCGACTGCTTTTAATCTCACCCGCTCCACACTAGAGTGGACCCAAGGAGAGAGAGGGGAGAGAGGGGATGTGGAGGAAGGGCGAAGAAAAGAGAGAGGGAAAAATATATTCACTTTCATTGCCCTTTGCTTTAACACCGTCATGCTGAGGCAAAATGAGAGTGCTGTGGGAGAGAGGAGCAGCGGCATTATGAGCAGTGGTGGTGTGTGCAAGTGTTAGAGAGTTTCAAATTAAAGTGGGGGGGAAAAAAATCGCCTCTTGGATATGCTGTTTTAAAAAAAAAAAACAAAACACTGATATGTGAATATTTTTAAAACTTTGCCACAAAAAAAATCATCTTAACAACTCATTTAGTCTCATATTCGGTGTTAAAATCTTGTTTTTCTTCTTGTCGGATGATACTCCCACTTCTTTCCAGTGCCAATCAACTTGTTTTCAGAATTTTCTTGAATCAAATGTTATTTTTCCTGATATTAATGAGGAAATGTGTTGCTTTCACCTGTGGGTTCGTCACCTGTTTCTTGAAATAGTGTATTCTGGTCTGTCCCAACACTGAAGCCTAAATAGAGGCATCCATAACTTCCATAGGGGCGTCTACACACTTTTATTACATGATTAAACTCCATTGTAGCTGCACATGTAAAATCAGGCTATCTGCGTTTAATGGGAATGAGAAAAAAAAAGACCAAAAAAAAAAAAAAAAAAGGTCTCCAAAATGCCAGGCCCATCTCCAAAAGCTGTTTACTTTCAATGTAACTGCTTTAGAGTGGATTTCATTTGAGTGGATTTGCCTTTGACAACACAACAAAGCTACATTACCAGCAGATAATGGCTCCAAACTCCTCTTTCTCTCTCTCTCTCTCTATCCCTTTCCACCCCTCCCTCCCTAACAGGATGAGATCCCCCTTGCTAATCAGCTAAATGCATGGCAGCGGCTATAGTGATCAATGGTTCAATAGATCAATTGGGTAAACAGATGGTTGCTGGTGCCTGGAGGAGGGAGGAGGGTGGGGGGGGTAATGGTGTGGGTCTAATCCCAACACTACCTGGCTCAAGTACTGCCTCTCCTCCTCTCCTTCTTTCCCCGACACGCTCTTTGTGTCTTTGGACGGTAACAAACCTGCACCGCCGAGGCACTTTACCCCCCCTCTGAAGTTGTAGAAGCAGCAAAGCCCACATCAGCAAGGGAGAGCGGTGAGGGATTGAGCTTGTGCCACCAGATTCCCGGTGATTTGTTGCCCACCTACGGCCTGTTCTACCTCTCAGCGGAAAAGCGACCGCGTTAAAAAAACCAACCCCGTCTGGGCCGACTGTGCACAAAAGCCGCCTTTTCTCTCCGCTTGCACCCTCGTGCCCTCCCTCCTCTTTGACCCTGCTGGTGAATTACAGTAAATTCAAAACACCTCTCCTCTTGACAATGCGACCCCCTTCCCACCACTCCACCCAAAGTGCCTCCCTGAGCACCCGTTAAGACCTCCATGCGTGGCTAATGCGGCGGAGCGAGAGACCCGGCTCTGTTTTATTTATGGGGGTCTTGTTTTTAATTTCACCCCCAGCACAGCCGGGCCTTTTCCAGGGCTTTTCCAACGAGCCTGCGACTGCCATACCTGACTGGTATCGAACGGGCCCGCTCCGTTTGTCCTCGCCTATGAATGCTAATAGGTGACCTTGTTTTTTTTTTTTTTTTTTTTTTGAAGCTGATTCATTTGACTCTGGGGTAGATTAAAAAATGCAAAGCACTAGGGGGGCGAGAAAAGGTGGAATACGCGAGAAATGAAGGTGAGGTACAAACAAAGAAGGAAAAAAGGGCAAAAAAAGCCACCAAGAAAGAAGATAAAAGTGAGAAGGAGAGAGAGAGGGGGAAGAGAATGACTCCATTCATCTAGGAGCTAACCGTTGGAAAGGGCGAGTGATTAAATGAGTAGAAATCCAACTCTGGGAGAAGAAGATACTATAGGTGGAGAGGATGTACAGCCGCCCACTCAATAAACATGCAAATGAGCTGCCTAATGGCCTGAATATTAATGCTGGCAGTAATGAGTAATTAATGTACATGTCAGTGAGTCAAACTATTGTGATTACAGCACAAGTGGAGTGGAAGTCGTGCCGCTTGAGATGTACGGCTTGCAGCAAAGCGGTCTTAAAGCGACATTCTGCTGTCGTCTGTCACACTGACGTGATGCGTTACATGCACTACAAAAATCCATGTCTCATATTCAGTGTTAAACTCATGCTCGACAAACAAAGTGAGAGAAATCTGCCGGCGAGATGAGATAATCCCGCTTGTTTCCGACTCTCAGGTTGTTTCTAGAATTTTCTTAGAATCTTGAAAGTGGGATTTTCTTGATAGCAATCAGCTGATCTGTCTTATTCCGGCTTGTTTCTCAACCTGTTTGTACTTGTTCCCAGGAAAATCTCTGAAACAAGTGAGACTGCATCGGAAACAAGCGGGATTATCTCATCCCACCTTCATTTGTTTCAACACAAACAAGATTTTAACACTGAATATGAGATTACCACTTGACAAGATGGGTTTTTTTTTTTATTATTTGCAGTGTGAGAGTTTTCAGAAGACAGCAGTTCAGGTCAAAATCAAACCAGGAACCAAACACCAAGGACACGGATAATTCACCCTCAGACCAAAGAAGAGTTTTATGCTTACAGAGGTTCCTGGCTGAGTTGCCTTAGGCATGAATTGGTAAAAACATTTTTTCTTCCATATTATCTACTTTGGGAAAACGTTTGCAACCTGCAAATTCATCAGTCAAGTCTGCAAAACCCCCAGATGGAGCCCTTCATGAAAACCTGGGCTGTCTGGGAAGTAAATAAGGCCTTAAGGTGACTCTGGCACGCTTTGTTTTCACCACTGTAATCACTTTTGTCAGTTTTCAGAATTGTGAATGTCTCATTTTGCACCCAAGCCTCCTTTTGTTTCCCCTCAGACTGATCAAAACTCTCCCGGCAGAGCCCCTGCTGTGATTTTACCCCAGTTTAACTCCACCACCCCAGATGTTAGTGCCATTTTGTAAACCCTTAATACGATCTGCTCCCTCTCTGTCCACTGCCATTTTTACTCCGCGACCCCTGCGCGCTTTGATGTTGCCCTTTCCGCTTGCACTCCGTTTGATGCACGATCCGTTTTCCCTCCCCTTGTCTCTCCTCCAGCTCTCTTCCTCTCCCGCGTCTCCTCCTCTCTTCTGCTGCTTTCTTGGCTGGTGGATGCCACGCTTGCTGTTATCTGTGCCCTGGGTAGCAGTAATGAAGCTTTTTGCGGCAGCGGCAGCAGCATCTGCCTCCCACTCCTCTCTGCAGCTGCTGGCCCCCTCCCCTTCTCTCTCTCTCTCTCTCTCTCTCTCTCTCTTTCTCTACTGCTGTCTTCCTCTCCTCTGATTCTCTGAATCTCTCTGCTCTCTTTCAGCCTCTCTCTTTCTCTTCTGGCATCTATGTGTAATGTGGCTCTTGAGGGGAGTGAGGAGGCAGGGACATGCAGTGTCTTGGCAGGGTGAGAGGTAGTGGGGAAGAGAGGGAGAGAGAGAGACAGAAGGAGAGAGAGAGAGAGAGTAGGGGGATGGAGCTGCCTGCTTGCCTGATGGCTGCCAAGAGGCCCACATCTGTCTCTGATCAACGGGTACACAGGCAGCCAGCAACACACACACACACACACACACACACACACACACACACACACAGAAGGATAGCTGGGATGTGTGTCCTATTTAAACGCAAGTAGCCCTAAACAAGAGCAAAGAGCCTATATGAATTGAGAGACTGGCTGCTGTTTGAGGCAGACCACGGGTGGCGATGTCACCACGAGATCATGATCCGCTATTACCGGAGCTATAGCCTAATACTCCTATAATCACACTCTATAAGGATATTATACAAATATCACAGAAAAGCTGCTCATCCCCGCGGGGCTATTGTTATCACCGAGAATGAAAAGAAACACCATAAATAACAATTACTGTAAAGTCAGTAATAAGAGCCGCACATGCAGTGAAAATCCCTCGGGACTAAAGAACTATTATTGCCGTTTTTCCTCGGTGCGCGCGGCAAGAAATCCCGTGTGGCGTCAGACGGCGAGAGCGCAGATCTGCATAAAACATGGATGGGGAGCCGTGACGCGGAGAATGAAACCAGCGTATAACAGCACCGGAGGCAGGATAGGCGCCGTGCAACGATGAGTGAGCGGTCGCCATGTGTCATCCCACCAGCGGCGTCACTGTACGGCCGAGCCCCTGCGTGCACCCCGCTGTCGTAAGCCACCACAGCTGGCAGAGCGGCGCGATGACTGATTGCTGGCAAGATATTATGACTATTTGGTTGGTGTGATAAATTATTAGGGTAGGAGACCAGACTAAATGCTCCCCCTGTTGTTAAGTTTGCTTTCGGGTTCGGCTTCCAAATCAATTCATAACGCTTTGCGCACGATCTCCTATTATTATGGTAAAAAGTAGCCTACATGATCATAATTTGATTTATCTTGGGAAGGGAGTGGACGCAATTAGATGGCTCATCCTCAGACTGGTGGACCTGGGCACAAACCCCCGAGAGAGCAAGAATCTCCCTCCTGCTGAAGTGTCATTGCGCAAGGCACTATATCCTGATCACCCTGGACTGTGATTTCCCGGCGAAGGAGGAGGGTGATTCTATAACCATCCTGCTGATTATTATGATTTGAGCGCCGAGAGCGCACGGAGGTGGCGGTGCGCCGCCGCCTGGAGCTGCCTGCCTGCGTCAAGCCACCAAGCCTCTAAAATCTTCCCTTCACCCCGGCGCACAACCCCGAGCGGCACCAGGTGATAATGAGAGAGAAAGACCTGCTGTGGTTGATGAAGATAATGATTATGATGGCGATGATTACAGTCCTATTGGCTCGATCCAACAATGACAGTGTAGCTTTTACGCACGGTCTTCTTGGACACCGCCGGATTAGTAAAATAGCAGGTTCCAGCCGCGCCGCCTACGCCTAATTCTTATTTTTCCACCATGACGCTTAGTACCGTTTTAATCATCGCCTGTGCAGGACTGTTTATTTTCCTTGATGAATTTTTAAATCGAAGAAAAACAAGGGGCAATAACTCGAGGTAAACAACGTGTTTGCATTTTCGAGAGCCTCATGCATATAATCAGCTCATTCACAGTCCAGTGAGCTGATGATATATCCGACTCGATCAAAGTTTGGCTGCGACAGATAATTGCTTCATATATTTTAAATATTTTATGGGGAAACATAAGTTCTTTTGTTCTAAACGTGTAGCGACAGGTTAATCACTCGCTTGAATGAAAAACTCATCCATTTGATTTTACCCCTTCACAACCCAAAAAAGAAAAGAAAAACCTAAAATCGGTTAACTTAAAAGTAACTGTTAATAGTAAATATGAAAGTAGGTTGGCATTAATTTTTAATGACCATGCGTGGCCAAGGTGTAGCCCGGCTGCCCATAATTGGAGACCAAAGCAAAACCATGTTTCCTCAGCAGAGGAAAACAGCAATATCGTTTTTCTCTGTGACAGATCCTTTCTCTTCATCTCCCAGACCAAGTGGACAATTTTAGAGGAAATATGCCAGAGACACATGGATTCGGTTATCAGACAATGGCTATCACATGCCAGGCGCTTATGTCTGAAATAATTTGAAACAGATGACAAGGAGAGCTTTAAAATGACTTTTGAAATAAGGTGAGAAGAAAAACTCCTGCTTTTATTACCCCGTAATGTATAAGCCCACGGGATGAAACGAAATGTAATGGAAAGGGCGCACACAGTCTGTGCAGTTACAGCGACTGGAGTGTTTTTCCCATTCTGGCACGTTTTGAGGCAGACCATGCCGTGCGTTAAAATCGGAAGAAGTAACTGTAAAACTCACCCTCTTCTCCACTGACTCTCGATGCCACATGACATATTGCCATTAAAAATCCAATCAAGCATGACAGAAAATCCATCTTGGATGATGTAGAAACTCGTGGAGATCTTTAAATTTTATAATGTCCCCACCTCGTCTATATCAAATCTGCTGTTCCTCCAAAAGAAAAAATCCACACCCCTTCTGGGCCAAAAACTGCTGGCAGCAGACAAAACTAAGCCACTTCAATAATAATCCCTCGTCCTTTAGTAAACCATTGGCGAAGAAAACTGTTTTCCAAGCACATGTCATTGAATAAATTAAGAGATGTGGGTTTGCGCAGCCCTTTCCCCTGTAGAGTCGGGCTACTTAGCGGAGCGTTGCCACCTAGAATTAAGTGAGTCTCATCCAAAAATGTTGATCACATACACTCCTTGATCAATACTGCATTTCCCCCGGCTAGTTGGGAAGCTTTTGGCAATGTCGGCACTCCGGAGAGTCTGGACCGCGGCTCCAGGGTGCGCCCAGATCCGACGGAGAGGCTCCCCGTCTCGCCTTCTCTGCCTCTCCGCGTATTTTGCGCACACGGGGGCTACTTCTCCTGCCTGTCGGGGCTTTTGTAAGCAAGGCACCAGTCCACAGTCCCAGCTCTCAGGGAGCCTCTGTCTGAGGGTCCGATCCTGCGCTCTGAGGCGGTGCACACTTCACAGAAAAGGGTAGCGGGAAAAGTGCTGAGCTCTTGCCTCCCAAAAACACGCTATACATGTCATGCCACCTCCTGCGGCACCCGCTCCTCTCGCTTCTGTGTCTCTGTTAGCGGCTCCGTGCAGCCTGCGCTCCGCTCGGCAGCAGCGTGTGTGTGTGCGCACGTCTGGAAGAGTGTGTGTGAGTGTGTGAGAGTGTCCGCTTTTGAGCGGAGAAGCTATCGCGTTACAGTCACAGCGGCTCGGCTCCGCCCCCTCCCCGCCGGTCGTTGATTATAGGGAGAGAGAGAGTGGGGGGAGCGCCCGTGCACGCACACACGCACGCGCACGCCTCTCTCTCTCTCTCTCTCTCTCTCTCTCTCTCTCTCTCTCTCTCTCTCTCTCTCACACATACATAGGCATCCCTCCCCAACCCCCTTCACAAGATACCACAGATATGAACTCTTCCACAGATAAGGCCTAGATAAGATACTTTATAATGGTAAACCAGGGAGCAGAACGCCTCCTTGGGCTATTTTCAAATGAAAAGAGAAAGAGAAATCCCAGAAAGAGTGAGAAATTAGGGGGTAAGGAACTAGGAAGAGATTGAGGGGGGTAGGAGGGTTAGCGGCACATGGCCTGGTTCACCACAAAACACATCAAACAACCGAGCCAATGTCACTCCCCTCCACTCAACAGTGGGAGAGCCCACCTCGGCCCGGCCCGGCCCGGCCCAGCCCAATCTGAGCCCTACAATCAGCAGGCCTAAATACAGAGCGGGTCGCTGCATAATGACACAGTAGTGAGCCCAAAATAATCTGCTGAGAAAGGCCTCTCCATGCAGCGTCCAGCCCATGTGCCCTGCCTATGGCTTGTATTACCATGTAATGTAATGGACCGGCTGAGGCCTCCCTGTATAATGAGGTACAGTATGTGGCCTCGCCGGCAGCTTTATTTGGAACAGCTAGGTGCATTCCTAAAGGTCAGCGCACATGCGGCACTTTCTGAGGCGATGTAACACACGACTAATCCAACACATCTTACAGCAATACAAGCATGCGCATGCTGGATGACAGAATTGAACCCCCAACCCTGGCAATGATAGTGCCATTGAGCTGCATGAGGAATTGAACCCCTAACCCTGCTGGCATTAGCACACTGGGCTAAACAGGGAGATGAAGCTCTAACCCTGGCAATGTTGGTGGTGCAAGGAATTGAACCGCCAACTCTAGTAACATTAGTGCCCCCGGGCCACAGGGAATTGTGCTAAAGGCTATTGAGCTACATGGAGAATTAAATCCCTTAACTTAGCGGTGTTATGGCCAGGGAATTGAACCCCTAACCTTAGTAATCTTAGTGAGATTGAGCTACAGAGAGAATCGAACCCCTAATCCCATAATGTTAGTGCCATTGAGCTATACAGGGAATTGAACCCCTAACATTAGTAATGGTAGGCCATTGAGCTACACAGGGAATTGAACCCCTCAGCCGAGTAATGCTCGTGCCTTTGAGCTTCTCAGGGAATTGAACCTCAAACCTTGGCAATGTTAGTGGCATTTAACTACACAGGGAATTGAACCCCTAACCCATGAAATATTCAAGCCATGCAGCTTAGCAAGGAGTTGACCCAGCAACCCTGGCAGTATTAGTGCCATGATAATAATAATAATAATAATAATAATAATAATAATAATAACAATAATAATAATAATAGTAGTAGTAGTAGTAGTAATAGTAGTAGTAGTAGTAGTAATAGTAGTAATAGCAGTAATTCCAAACTTGATTAATTTTTGAGACAGGGTTACAAAGTATGTTACAAAACTAGATCAAATCACCAAGGTGTAGGAAAACATTATGATTAAAAGCGGGACTTAAAGGTAGAAAATACAGTAAAAATAATAATCCTCATGATCAATCCTCATAACTGCCAATGCCTTGCACTGGCCATTGAGGAACACAGGGAATTGAACCCCTAATCCTCATAATGACACCGCCTAATTAGTAAGAAGCGGCGGAAGGCGGCAGTAATGATAATGATGATGACCACAGTGATAAACTCTGAAATCGTAATTATAGAGATGATGATGATGATGATGATGATGATGATGATCTTGCCTTATTCTCTCAGGCTGTGGACAATGAATAGGAAACGGACATAAAATCATGAGAGGACATAAACAAAACCTGATGCCCTTGACAGAAGGTTATACAGCGAGTCTGCGTGTCACTATCTGTCTGTCTGTCTGTCACCTTGGTCAACTATCACCTCCCCCCACCCCTTTACCCTCCCGTCCCACACCCCCCACACCCTCCCCCACCCACCCACCCCAGGACTTGACCAGATGCCGCCATCGCACCGCTTTCTTATTTCTTACAACCCGTCAGTCATTCTTAAGACCACCAATAGCCCGAGGGCGTGGCTGTCACATGTCACTGTGATTGGCTAATCTGAGCCCTTGGGCGGGCGGGGAAGGGAGTGAGAGTGTGTGTGTGTTTGTATGTGTTGGGGTGGGGAGGTGGGAGGTGGGGGGGTCCAGACTGGCACAAACCAGTTTGCCACGTGTCACCGAGTTGTTTATCTCCGTGTCTGTGTGTGTATTTTATGTGTCATGTGCGCACGCTCGTGTGTTTATCGAGGAAAACGGCGTCGATGAAAGCCTTTTGTAATGGCTGGCACTGGGCGCTCCTTGTTTGACACCCGTTTTGGCCCTAAGAGAGAGCAAGAGAGAGAGAGAGAGAGAGAGAGAGAGAGAGAGAGAGAGAGAGAGAGAGAGGGGGTCTAAAACCTTCAACCAGTGCTCGGTCACTTTCTGTTCTGCACCCCCCGCCTCCTCCTCCCCTGAGGGTCATTTGATACCTCCCTCTCCCACTTGTCAACATCTCGGCCCCCTCCATCAGCTTTCAACCCCCAAAATATTGGGTCAACGCATGGCTAATGGAGGGCAACAGTCCACCCAAGGGAAGCTGGTTGAGAGGGTTAGAGGCAGAGCGGGAGAGAGAGAGAGAGAGAGAGAGAGAGAGAGAGAGAGAGAGAGAGAGTCCCCCAAAACATGCATTCTTGGTATATTAAAGTGATAATCCTCATTCTTAATACATTTTGGTGACATCTTTGATACTAAGTCATCATTGCTGTGGTGTTTTGCACTAATAGCAACTGCTGCCCATGAGCTATGGGATGATAAAGGTTCCTTTGATTTTGACTTTGTCTTTGCACAAAATACCCCAGAGATCACCTGTCCACCCTGTTCATCAAACGGGACGGGCAGGACTGGGACTGTGACGTCTTTTTTTGTTGAATTTCCTGTCGATGGAGTTTGCTCTGCTCTTTGTCCGCCATGTTGACCGGCACTGACCACCCAGTTTCAAACAAAATACTTTTGCTTCAGTTCCTGTGCACCAGAGGATTTTTTTAGTGAAGGCGACAGACAGAAATGCTGTAAACCATGCGACTGTGGATTCAAACCCACAACCTTGCCACAGCTTTGCATGCAAGGATGTGGCTCAAAGGTGCAGTATAAAAACTGAGGGCTCATTCACATAAGTGCTGTTTAGACTCAATTAACGAAAAATGCGGCGCAAGCACATATTTTATCATCGAGTCAGGCTGCTGATTAGGACCGTGCAGACTCAACCATCAAATTTTGTGCTTACTCCACAATCTCCATCATGGGTCCAATGACGGGAGCCATGTAGACTTAAGAACCATGTAGATTCAATCATCAAATTTCATGCATATTTCGCTTTTTTTGTCACTTGAGTCTAAAGGGACCTCATTTCGATGCTGTTTCACATCGTGTATCTTGAAATCCCGGCCCAAAAGAGCCACCAGGACGCTCCAGGTGTCCACGTCTGAGGCTGAAATCGAACAGCTTAACCCGGCAGCTTCGATATGTAAATCTACCAAATGTATTTTTTCCCCTCGGGTCGTAACATCTGTACTCGCTCCGTCGTCTCGCCCCAAAATACAGTTGACAAATGGCTGCCATAGAGCTCCACCTCAAAACACCTGAGCTGTGTTCACTCATGGGCGGCAGAGCAGAACATAACAGGGTCTTTTTTCTCTCTCTCTCTCTCTCTCTGTGTGTGTGTGTGTGTGTGTGTGTGTGAGAGAGAGAGAGAGAGCAAGAAAGAGAGAGAGATTCCAGCCGTTGCCATTCTGACTCTCTTATCACAACCTGCCCTGAAGACTGACAGCATGACTGATAAGTCCCTCTCTCTTCCTCTCACACACTCCCTCCCTCTCTCTTTTACACACACACACCTCTCCTCTTTCCCTCTCTCATCAGTGTGTTTTCCCCCAGTCAGCCGGCATGAAGGTTGAAGGGGGGAAACTGTGCGAAAGTTTAGCAGTCGATGAGAAGGCTGACTGATCCGCGTTTAGACCTTCGGCTCTCTCCTCCTCAGCACCGACAGATCTGAAGGTGGGAGGAGATAAGGCGGAGATAGCCTTCAGTTGACCCCATCAATCTGGTGTGTGTGCCGAGTGTGTGTTTGTGTGTATTAGGCCAGCTCAGGCCAACGCACAAAAAAAAAAAAAAAAGCACAAGAAGAGAGGGGACAGGGGTGTGAATCTTGAGCTCAAAATCGATTCAGCTTGCGTCATGACTCACGAGTTGACGAGTCAATTTATAAACAATTTTTCGTTTATCAAATGATTCAATTTGAAAAACGTGCCAGTTAACGATGCAATTCTGCGTTTTTAGCTAAAAATGAAAATGAAAGACTATCCCTTTCTTTTGAAATGTGGAAAAGTCAATATTTTAAAAAATGCTGACAAAAAGCTGCAGCTCATAGCTCATTGTATTCTGTTGGATTCTGTTAGAATGTGTGTGTGTGTGTGTGTGTGTGTGTGTGTATGTGTGTGTGTGTGTGTGTTTTAAGGAATCGGTGCACTTTAATTGGCAGAATTTATAACCGATGCAACGAATGCACTGCTGCAAAGGAGTGACACCACAGCTCGATGTATCAGAGCTTTTCGACAATTTAGTGATATGGCATATGCTTAATGAAATGATAACAAGGTCTACACACACACACACACACACACACATGCAAATGCAAAGAGAGGTGAGGGCTCTTTCACAGCCTATAGGAGCTGCTGCAACTTTAATCCTCAAACTGTCTGCGTTTGTTGTATTTTTATGTTTCCCTCTATTCTTCGCCGCTGTGGCTCTGACCCAATTTCCCCTCAGGATCATTAATGTTTCATCTTATCTTCATCTAACACACACTCACACACTCACACACACACATATACGCTCAACACCCACGGTGGCCCTGCGATTCTTCCACACATTCCCACACCTTCCCGTTCTTCCAGTGAGAAAGGATCTCCTCTTTTCACCAGGAGGCACAAATCACAAATCTCTCACATCCTCAGCTATTTCAAGACTGACTGTGGCCCACTGCATTCTTGATGGGCCACCCGTGCTATGGGCATGCCCTAACCAAGGTAATAATTACACACACATACACACACACACACACACTGCAATGTAATGTACTGCATACAGCAATCTGGCTACTGCTGTGCAGGCTGGCTGGCTGGATTGTATGGAAACATCTGGTGTCTGTCTGCTGCCTTACCTCTCCTCCTCCTCCTCCTTCACCTCCTGTGTATTTGTGTGTGTGTGTGTGTGTGTGTGTGTGTGTGTGTGTGTGTGTGTGTCTCTGTGTGTGCTACCTTCAATACCGAAAACAGCTCAATCACAGGCACTTTCTGCTACAGCTCGGAGCAGCATGTATGGCAGGCAGAGAGGAGAAAAGCAAAGCGGAGCTATAGCAGAAATGCTGCTTCTGATTTGGAGGATGTGCCTTTGGAAAACTGAGAGGTTTCATGATTTCACTCTCCGGGCTTTCAGAATCTCTTACTGGGATGTTTTGGGGGGTTGCCAAGCTCAGAATATCTCCCTTGCAGGCAAGACAGATGAAAAAAAAAAAAAAAAAAAAAAAAAAAAAAAAACACAGACTGGTCAAGAGCTGCTTTAAGATGCAGTACTGGACTGAGCCTAAGGGGGGCATCCAACCGCATGAAGGCAAGCTGGTGGAAAACACAGCCTCCAGGCATATTTTTAAGAACACGCTGTAAATATAAACAAACTAGACGGTTAGGTATTGCATACATCAAGACGTCGGAGAAATTCAGATCAGCATGCCGGCTGCCTGAGCTCTTGACAGCTATCTAGACCGATCTCATTTGCCTAATCGTGACATATTAACCAAAGCGTCTTTACAGCGCCACGCCAGCTAAAATAAGGCGGGATTCATTAATCATTCAGCAAATAAGTCACAGTGAATGATCCGCATTCGCCAAATTTGATGAATGATAATTTATTCATTAACCTGCCTAATAAGTTGTTGGTTTTCACGCTCCGACATGAGGGGTTTGCTCGTTTCACACAAAAGATGGCCGCTGTGCCATGCAGCCGGCACATCGCCGATGTCGGCCTCGATTCAGATATGTTGTTTGCTTACTTTAATTGCGAGATGCCTGCTCTATTCCCCGGCCACCTCTTGTTTATGATGCACCATCATTATCCCCCTCGTGCATTGCAGAGAAGAAGAATGGGAGAATGCATCTTCTCTTCTTTTTTTTTTTTTTTTTTTTTTCCACCAGGATCTATTTTGCCTGTGCTCTGCCTCTTTCATCTCTTTCCACCGGCCTGCTGTGTGTCTTTATAGTCACATCAAAGTGACCTTCGCCACACTCTTCCCTTCGAACCCCCCCCTTCTGCCCCCCCCCACCCCCAGTCTGGAGACCAGAGAGAGAGAGAGAGAGAGAGAGAGAAAGAGAGAGGGAGGGAGGCTCACTACACATATTTTCCAGGAAGCAATACCTGACAAGTAGAGGGGTAAGAAACACCATAATTGCATACAAATTTCACCACAAATGCTATACTGCAGCTTCCAATCTTTTTGAGTTTGCTGGAAACAAACTGATGCCTTTTTTTTTTTTTTTAACAATATATTCAGAATAGTGGAAGGAAAGGAAAATCCTCTTGAGGATGTGTGAATATGCATTTTTTTTTTTTTTAGTGCAGCGTCCTCTTTGATTTGTGTGTGTAGGTGCACACACTTGCTGGCATGCACGCTTAATGTGTGTGTGTGTGTGTGTGTGTGTGTGTGTGCACTGACCCTCACATGTGTGCTTGTAGGTTCCAGACTCACTCCATCATTGGCAGGAATGGGCGCTGCATTAGGAGTCAATAATAAAAAAAAAAAAAAAAAAAAAAAGGAAGAAAAAAACAAAGAGAAGAAGAAAAAAAGACAAGAGGCCATTCTCCACGCCTTGTTTACTCTGCAGGGCCTTTATCACTCGGCCTCTGAAGGCGAGATCAGCGCTTGACAAACTGGGGAGAGAAAAGACTGGAGGACAAGTGGATGTTAATGAGAGAGAGAGAGAGAGAGAGGAGGAGGAGAGAGTTTTTGTTGGGGGGAGATAAAAGTGCTGCATGACTAACAGAAAGCTAAGTTTGTCTACTCCTGCCACAATGCACGAAGAAATGCTTTTTTTTTTTTTTTTAAAACCCTATGCTTAGCAGCTTCAATAGTATGTATGTAAATGTATAATACTGCGACATGAATATAAAAGCATTTATAAACACATTACATGCACATTTAGACATACACTGCAAAAATACCCATGCTTACACGACATTTATTCTCATGTTGAGTGTTAAAATCGTATTTTTTACTACAAACGTGAAAAAAAAAGGCAGTGGGAGGAGATAATCCCACTTATTTCCAATGCAGTTTCACTTGTTTAAGTATAAATATGTTGAAATATGTTGAAACAAGATTTTTTTTTAGGGTTACAAGATTTTAACCCTGAAAATGTGACTGAATGAGTTAAGATTGAGACTTTTGCAGCACGACATATTGTAATGAGCACACTGCACTCATTTGACCATAACGTCATGTTCACTTCTCCTACTCAAAGTTTACTGCTGCCACATTGCCTTCTCTTTTTCCTTTCTGTTATTTTCCGCTCCATATTCTTTGGCAGCCGATTGATTGCCGCGCCGTGCCAACGAGGAAAAGTTGAAAGTTAGTGGCGATGGGAGGGAAGGAAAGAGGCGAGCAGAAGTTTGGTTGGAATGGATGAAACTGCCGGTTGATGAAAATGCACATTTTGTTCTGTGCTTTGGCAGCAGCGTCTGATGGGCAGCCATGCCAATAACGTGAGAGAAAACGAGATAAAGAGGGCCAGAAAGAGAGAGAGAGAGAGAGACGGGGGAGACAGAGACAGATAAAACAGAGGACTAGAGATAGAGGACAATATTCTGTTTGAGAAAGAGATGGAGAAATAAGGAGAGGAGCCCCAAAATGAGGAGAAATCACATTAAAATAAATCGGAAGGCAGAAAGAGCGAGGCACTTAGGCTAAAATGGCTGACAATTTAAAAAGAAAGGATGTTTGTGAAAGGCGGCTGCCTTAATGTGCCTCGACCCCGGTGCATTCGCATTACCATGGTAATCTTATCAATATTGTGTGTGTGTGTGTGTGTGTGTGTGTGTGAGGGTGTGTGTCCATTGGAGCCAGTTCAGTTAAAGCACCACGGGCCCCACGCAGACGGCCCATTAGCAAAACCTAATTGACTTACAGCATCCTGACCACAAAGGTAACATCTGTGTCAGCCGTGTAAGTGAACGCCCCGTGTCACCTCACACACACACACACACGAACACACACACACACACTTCTAAATGACATTTGCTTCATTGTGCGTCCCTTTGCCACTGATTGACCTTGATATGCACCAGTGGATGCAATATGGACCACATCTTTGTCTCCTTGAGAGGAGGGGAGGGCGGGGGGGGGGAGTGAGAGACCCATCATCAGACAATCAGACAGACAGGCAGAGCGACAGGCTAGACGGAGGAGAGGGGCTGACACATAAGACGGCGGCGGAAAAGAGAGGGAATCATCCTCCAGGTGAACGCGACAAGTCCAAGGATCCATCATTATTTAGCCGTGGTTACAGAATATCAAATGCAGGGCAGCAGACGCCTCCGTATTATTGAAAATGACTAATACATTCTGAAGAGAGAGGGAGAGAAAGAGAGGCAGAAAGACAGAGAGATGGATGAGATATGGAACGCGACGGAGACTGACACTCAATCTCCCTGAATAGTAATCCAATAACGTCTCCCGAGTTTCCTTATGGCTAATCAATTGTGCCGCAGCAGAGAAACAAATCACCATATCGCCCGCTCAATAGCCGTCAGTCACAGAAATACCTCGCCTCAACTGTCACTGTTTATCAGGCCCGCCAAGCCTCGGCGGTTCGGGGGGACAAAGTGACACCGGGGTGTGTTTGCTGTGCACTGCTGTTGCTCCCTTAGGTGGCCCAGACCGGCCGGTGGTCATTTAGATTGCGATAAGAGAGAGGAGATAGTGAGGCGACATCAAACACCCCCCCAAAGTAAAGTGAAGCTAACCCAAAGTAAAGATGGACGATGATTTATGGGTTCACTGGGAAAACACAACAATCATAAGACAGATTTTCTTATAAATTGTTCATATTTCTGTTTTTTTTCTATATTCCTTGTTTATAGTCTTTATATTGCTTGTTGCTATTTATTATCTGTTTATACTGTAAATTATGCTTCATATTTTGCTATCCACTTAACGCTTGAAATTTCCCCACTGTGGGACTAATAAAGGAACATCTTATTGTTTATTGTTTATTGTTGATCCCCATTAGTCACTGCCTCAGTAGTGACTATTCTTCCTGGGGTCAAATAAGAAATACAATACAATCAAAGATTTACAAGCAAAACCTAATAAAAAAAAAAATAAATAAAAAAATAAAAACATGTAACATATACAGTCACACATATATCAAAGGAAATGAAAACAACAACTATCATCCTAAATATATAATAAATAAATAAATAAATAAATAAATAATTATCTTATCTTATCTTATCTTATAAGACTTTATTGTCCCCTTAGGGCATGGGGGCAGATTATGTCACTCCTCACTGACACACAGATAAAGTGTACACACCCATTTGCCAAACACATGCACATTTTAATTGTCAAAATTGTCACATAACTTTAATCTTCTCTGTTCAGTTCAGTATCTTCACTTGTAACTGAGTGACTGGTCATTATTTGTCCTGGTTTTTAGAAACCTGATGATCCGTACTCGCGTCAGCATCCGGATACAAACCCTTACAGCCGTCACTTTTACATGTGCAGCAGTCAAACACTCCTCCAGCTCCTCTCCTCTGACTGTGGCCCTGACCTAACGCCGGTGATGCGTCGGGCTGCGTGAACACTTTGCGACGTCGCAGCACATTCGACAAGTCGACGCGGCTCGGGGAGCGTCGGCCGCGCTGTCGCCGCAGGAGGCTCTCCTCCGTTTAACGCCGTCAGCCACAACTAGCTGCGAAAACACTCATCCGTCATTTATTCCTTCACTCATCTCCAAATCTATTTATTCCAATTTGGGGTCATGGAGGGGAAAGGAGTCTGTCCCAGCATGCAGTGGGGGGAACGCACCCTGGAAAGGTCATTAATCCACATAAACACGGCGAGAGAAAAGACAGTGTTGGTCAAATTTAAGAGCATTGAAGTATTGTATTGGGTCATATTCACCAAAAAAGTTGGGGGTAATTGGGGGTATTTTTTTGCCAAAGCCCAGTATGAAAAAGAACCTCCTTCCTCCCAGGTAAATATATTTTGCAGTCACTGGTGACAAAAGTTAGATCTTCCTAAACTTATCGATGGCATACAGATGGCATTTCTGCAGCTTTAACACCTTTCCATCTGAATCTAAGCAAGTGAGCTCACATCTCTTCATGCCATTCCAGCATTTCTCTCTTTATTCCAGCCCCAAAGCCCATTTTTCTCCTTATTTGCCACCGAGATCAGGCTTAGATGCTACTTCACAAGCTCTTCAATTACCATCGCGTCTCTTGAAAAGTTACATTTCACAACATCCAAGCACAATATAGAAGAACGAGGGGTGGAGATGTGCCAGCAAGCCTGGGACGGGACAGCCCCTCGTCTCGGCTTAATGCAGTTTAAGGTTTTACACCGTATCTATTACAGTAAGGCTAAACTGTCAAGGATTTACCCCGATGCAGATGAGGCATATGACTGCTGTCGTGCTGCCAAAGCGGACCCCGGCTCGCGTGTTTTGGTCGTGGCCTAGATTAGCCGACGTTTGGTGGGGGGCATTTAAAATTCTGTCTGAAGCGTCTGATTTGATATTACCAGCCCAGAGCCGGAGTGGCCATCTTTTAGGGGGGTTTCACAGGGAAAATGTTAATGACAACTAAAATAAAAGATGCCTTTGCTTTTTGCCCCGGCCCTCGGTGGAGAATGGCGACCGGCACATTCCCCAAAAAAACATTAAATACTACATATGATGGCACATAGTGGAAAACGTGAGAAGAAATCCTCTCGTCTCTGACAGCATTTTATGACTTCAGTGCAACAACAGGACTCTATTTTTCCATTTTATTCCTCTTTACATAGGTTTATCTTCTTTGTCCTTTTCTGAATAGGCAGCAGGGTTTGATTAAATTGTCGGGGGCGGCGTGTTAATTCTAAAATAAACCTCGCAAGGCGCTCGGTGTTTGGGAGTGATATGTTTGAGCTAAATAAGGCTGACGCGGTGAAGAAAAGACGTGACAGGTGATTGAAATCGTGGTGGGACGGTATCAGGATGAAAAATGGTGACTTGAAACCGCTTCTCTACAAAGTCCCCCCCAGCCTTAAGTGCCTCCCCCTCCCCCGTCTGCACGACCACTATTTTCAGCTCCGTTTTAAAAAGGTGCATTTTTCACAACTTATCACACGATTCGCCACGGGCCTCATCTTCTTATCTTGAGTGAAATGCTCCAAAATAAGCTGCGCCCGCATCATTTTTGAAGTGAAACGCTCCCCTCAGCCGGCTTTATTGTTAACTCTCGTGCTTTTTCTTGAAAAAAATATCATTAGAGCTGGAGCCCACCAGCAGTCAAAGGCGAATTCAGTGCCAAGCTTCATTTGAAATGGATGTTTAAGTTGAGTAATCTTAACGTTTATTACATAAAGGCGGTGAAACATCAATAATTTGTACGCGGCCTGTTTTCCGAGCCACTTCCCATTTGGATCTGATGCTCCGACGCGCTGCAGTCACACAGCCGCCTGTTCTCAGGCTCTTTATAGGTTCTCTCCGGGCCGCAATGTGGCTAAAGATTCGCTGCGACTCCCGTGGGAGAAAGTCTGAATGTCAGCGTTCACTTTGGATCCTCTCGAGATGAGTTCTGCATCAAAGCTGCGAGCTGTGAGCAACTCTCTTGGTTTGGCTGGGTTTCAGTGGCTTGTGTGTGCATGTGTGTGTGTATGTGTGTGTGTGTGTGTGTGAGTGGTTTTATAGGGACAAGCCCAGTGGAGAGACAGTTGTGGTTCAGCGGCTGCTAGAAGGTCAGCCATCTTTGAGGGGCAGAGTTGAAAACACCATCGATCACACAGCCCTCATTTGCACGTGTGTGTGTGTGTGTGTGTGTGTGTGTGCATTCCAAATAAATCAGCTTTGAGTCTTTTATGACGCCTTCAAATCTTGTTTTAGGCCTACTTTAAAAAAAAAAAAAAAAAAAAAAAAAAAAAAAAAAAACAGGAAAATCTGCCAGCACTGTGAGATATCACCACTTTTTTGGCACAGTTGTACTTTTTCTGAATTTATCTTAGAAAAAAAAGACATAAAAAAAGACATTATGTCTAAAACAACTCAAAACAAAAAAAAAGTTGATTTAACGTGGAAACAAATGAATTTATCTCACACCACTGGCACTTTTTTCCCCCACAATTTAATTTCTAGACTCAACAATAGACTACATGACTTGTTAAGATTTTTGCACTGTGTGTGTGTGTGTGTGTGTGTGTGTGTGTAAAAGAGAGTGATAGTTAAAGGGGCAGTTATGTCAATGCAACACTTTCCTCCTTTCCCTTTCTTTGTCTCTCTCCGCCGCCCCTCATCCCTTTCTCTTTTGAAGGGGAAACAACAATGGCTCCATTAAGTGTCTGAGAGCGTCTTTGATGTGAATGGTGCTAAATGCTCCTTTCAACAGCCGGTCAGAGAGAGAGAGAGAGAGAGAGAGAGAGAGAGAGAGAGAGAGAGAGAGAGAGAAGGAGCCGCGGGGGTCAAGGGCCTGTCGTGGAGGGAAACAGCAACTAAACTCAGCATTTCTACCTTTATCTAATCTGTGAGATAAAGCTGCAGTGATCAGTCTTAGTTATCTCAGCAGTTGTTTACACGCCGGATATAAAGCCCTTCAGAGCTGATGATGATGATGATGAAGGCTTTTATTTTGCTCATCTTGAAAAATGCGTTTATCACCCTTTCATTCGCACGTTTGCACTTCTGCTTATGGATCAGCCAAAGAAAAAAAATCCACCTTAACAAGTCATTTAGAGTCATATTGAGGGTTAAAAATCTTGATTTTCACAAAACAAATGAAAGAAATCTGCCCCCCGAGGTGAGACGAACCCCACTTGTTTCCAGTGTTACTTGACTTTTCTTGACTTTTCTTCAATCAAGTGTCATTTTCTTGGTGTTGGTGGGCAGATCCGCCTCATTCTGCCGGGTTTCTTTTGGCTTTTTTCTGTTTTTGGACGTGACAATAAAGACAGGAGAGGCAGGGTGAAGGATCATCATGTGTAGTGAAGGCCCTGCTTCTACCAGGTGACCTGCTGGGCATCACAATCTGCCTTGTCTCAATACATGAAGACATTTATGCAAAAATTCCTAAAAAAAAAAAAATGAAACTGCAGCAGAAACAAGTGAGATTATCTCATCCCACCGGCAGATTTTTTCACTTGTTTGAAGAAAAACAAGATTTTAAAACTGAACATCAGACTGAATGGCTTGTTAAGCTGGAAATTTTTTACAGTGTGTTCAGTCACATGATGAAATTTTACTAGTCCTGCTGGTCAGTACCAGAATTTTTTATTTATTTATTTATTTTGTACTTAATTGTGTCAGGAAATTTAGACATTACATCCAGATCTTCTCATTTTATACAGATTTCATGTATCCTTTTTTTTTTTTTTCGTTCTTAATGGACAAAACATCAGCACTTTTTTTGGTGTATATTTGTGCTTTTACAGCCTTCACCCACACACAAAAAAATAGATAATAATAATAATAATAATAATAAAATAAAGTAAAAATAACTACAAATCCATCAAATCCATACCAGAAATTTTTAATCAATTTTTTAATTAATTTATAATATTGTTTTGCACGTCCCTACTTGTAAGCAGAGCCTCCTGTAGCGATGTGGAGCCCAGAACATTTTCGCTGTTAAATAGATGCTGATACGGTCCGTAACTATGTTGAAAGGCCGAGTAAATATAGTGCCAGCGTGAAAACTGAGCCGCCGCCTGTAGTTGCACGCAGCTGCTGGCCACGCCGCTTTGTTCAGCCGGGCCCTAAATGTCTCACCGATATCACCTCTCACATCAAAGCCGCTTTAACGCGACTTTTTACCGTTTTTACCGATCTCTGATACGATATGAAGTTTCCAGCGTGTAGCGTCAGGCTAATCTGAGTGTGTTCAGAGAAACAAGGCATGAATGAAGATTATTACCCGAACATATAAAGGTGGCTGTCGACCCACCTGGAAGGAGAGAGGAGAGGATGATGGGAAGTGGATGAGAAGCGATAAGGGGAGAGAGAGAGAGAGAGAGAGAGAGAGAGAGGAAGAGAAGAAGAGAGGGGAGATGGGGGCTCGATGAAAACTGTCATGTCTCCACCGTAATAGGGGAAAGGGAGGCTTTGCTGATTGGAGTTGCCATGGCAATGGTTGGCACCTAGTATGTGTGTGAGTCTGTGTGTGTCTGCGAATGTGTGTATCTGTGCATGACTGTATTTGTGTGTGTGTGTGTGTGTGTGTGTGCGCACTTGCACATAGATCTGTGCCGGTGGACGCGTTTTCGGAGCATCTGGAAATGTTTGTACGTGCATGTATTTGTGTGTGTGTGTGTGTGTGTGTGTGTGTGTGTGTGTGTTCGGGGTGGGGGTTTGAAAGGAGGATCTTGTTGGGGGATTATCAGTGTTGTCAAAGGCAAATGAGGAAGGGGACCAGAGAGGCACAGCAAAATGCTGCTCGCCTGCACCGTGGATGGCAAGACAGACTCTAAACACACATCAGGAGAGTGTGTGTGTGTCTGTGTGTGTGTGTGTGTGTGTGTGTGTGTGTGTGTGAGACAGAGAGACAGAGAGCGATATTGAGCTTCATATTGATGCTTAGGCAATATTGTTCTCAACTTTCATACAGATAAAGCATGTCGAATTGATTGAATTCAAAACGGAATGAGAAAGAGAGAGAAAATGACAAGAGGGGGAGAGAGAGAGAGAGAGGGAGAGAGAGAGAGGGAGAGAGAGAGATATTTAGACGCCCAGATGCATGAGTCAGTGTTTGTCCAAATCTTCAGACTGCAGCAGAGTCCCAGACCTGACGCTAAGATGCCAAATTACTGCAGCCAGGACCACTACTGCAGTTAACTGTCACCACACACACACACACACACACACACAGTCTTATCTATGAAACCAGCACACACAGACCACATGACTTGTCCAAAACCATATTGAGTTTTTCCTTCTGATAGTAATAAACACACAACACATACTTAAAAAGTGTTGTCCAGAACCATATTGAGTGCACTGTCAATACAACCGCTCTCTAACACACACACACTCACACACACTTTGCTCCACTGCAGGTAATGAGTACAGCCAGACTCATTATTTCTAATCCCAGGTGCCAGTGTAGATACCATCTAAAGGTCACGACAACAACCTATAATTGTTTTGCGGGGTCACAAGCCTGTTTGTCCAATCGTCTAAGCCGGCACCTCTCAGGCCGCGCTCATTATTAATAACGGTGACGCCGCCGCCACATCTTGTACTCAGGGTTCGGGGTCAATTCGCTGTCAATTCGGCTGAGGAAAATGTCAAAACTGGGGAGCGGACCGGCCTGGATGCCACGCTGCTCAAACCCATGAGGACACGCTTCTTCCACAGCAGCCATGTTGAAACAGGAGGGCAAACACACATGTTAAGAACGATATTCATCAAGATCCTGTTCCTTTTAGGCCTGGTCAGAGCAAAAAACACATTATTTTACCGTGTAGTATTAATAAACAGAAGCATATCTGTCCGTAATGTTGCAAAATTAGGTTTATTACATTCATACTAGTTGTTCTAGTGCAATAACTGCACCTGTTCTCGCCTATTTTTCTACAAAAGTGTATTGTACTTTATGTTTCCATCTGAGAATTTTGTCCAAATGTCTTGCTTTGCTTTGCTTTTGTGTTGTAACCACCGTGCTTTCAACTTCATCTGCTGACTCCACCCTCCTGGTTCACACTCGCTGAGTCACAGGGCCCGCAGTTTATTTTTTGACCATCGGCTCCTTCACCATGTTTTCCCCCACCCCGGTGACAGGAACACCCAGATTCCAGAAATGGCTCGGTTGATTAAGTTTAGAGGCCAGAGGTTCCCCGAGTCCTGTCGGGAACACACACCGGCACATGCTCTGTATGTTTTTATAACCTAAAAAAAGAAAGTTTCACACCTTCTTTCAAATGCATTTGGATTTGTTAGAAGAGCATCAAAAGAAGAATATATGTCAGGCACGACCACAATAGAAAATAAATAATAAAAAAAAATAAATAAATAAAACAAGATGCTTGTACTCCAACCCAAACAGAAGAGGCCAAGCGACTCCACGTGTGTGTGTGTGCAAAGTTAAAACCACCCACTCCTGTGAGATTTGTGTTGAATCCCACGGGATCCCGATCCTAATCCAGTCCTCTACTGTCGCGCTGATGCTGCATTCATGACGACTGGGACGTTGGAAATGTCTGACAGAATTTCCCTCTTTCCACTTCAGGATGCTCAAGTGACTCAGGTGGGAATTAAAAAAAATATGGAAACACACAAAAGAAAGTTGCATTTGTTTTTAATTCATGTTACACACAACTTAACCTACCAGTTTTGTAATATCCAGCTGCATTAAATGATCTTGACAGTCTGTTTACGAGCTTAAAATATGCAGCTGTGTCTTAGTTTCACAACAAACTCACTCCCAACATCAACACGTCGCCGCATTTTGGAGACATTTCCAGCGAGTTTCCGACAAAGAATTACAAGTTCGGGGAGAGTTCACGGGGATTTTTCTGACTCGGGAATCTGGACACTTCCCAGTTCCCACTTTTCATACAAAGCAGCATAAACCGTCATGATGTGGTGTTTATGCGCTGCACTTCCGAGAGATCACCTGTCAATCAAAGAGTGTGGACTGTGCTGTGGATTATCTGAGGATGCAGTTTGAGTTTTCTGTGACGCCCTGCTTCTTCTACTGTTTATTTTAAGCACCGGCTGTTGCTGCTGCCGGAGCTGGAGCTGTAAAACGCATCACTTCCTGTGGACTTTTCCCAGAAACGAGCAAAAAATGTAAAAACTTTCACGAGGTGGCTACAGGTTAAGTCAATATTATCTCTAAAAATCAGCGGTCGAAAGCAGGAAAAGGGTCATTTATTTATTTACACGAAAATCTTGCTGATTAGTGGTTTAAGTCCTCTTGTTGTGTGTGTGTGTGTGTCGGTATGTTGCTGTTGCACCGGTTGGCAGGTTGTCACCAAGTTTGCGCCGACGCCACCGAGACAAATCCCCGTGCGGCTCCCGTGCTTACGAAACGATCCGGACCCCGATAACAAGGCTGTCACGTATCCGGGCGATGAAGAAATGACTGACAGCGGCGGGGCCCTTGGTCGTCCTTCGGCGCGTTCGAGTTTCGGTTTACATCTGGAAAATTCCTGCTGAGTAAATACAACAATCTGCTCCGGCCCCGTTGTCATTTCACTTCCACTTCAAATCCCAAGGAAAAGTGCCGGCGTTCATAAATCATTCACTTGTTATTGTGCAAACCCAGATACGGAAGAGAACGCCGCCTGCAGCCAATAACGCTCCCCCCCCCCCCCCCCCGCGCGTTATATCCGCCTTTTCTGCTCTCTGCGGCCGTGATAGAAAAATCCCGGCGCAAGTTTCCGACTTAGTAAATGTCAATCTGTCTGAGGCTTGTGAGGGGACTCGCCTCCGTGCGGCCACAATGGACTTTTTATGAAAGCAACTGCACCATGATAATTAGGCCGAGTGTGTGGGGAGAGAAAGGAAGGCTAAAAACTGGGATGTCAATTGCAGTGGTGTGTGTATGTGTATGTGTGTGTGTGTGTGTGTGTGTGCAAAGGAAGGGGGGGTGGTTACTGAGCTAATCCACGGTACACAATGGACTGGCAGCTGCTGTAAACGATAGCAAGGTCATCACTACTGCAGCCGCCTCATCAGGACCAAGAGTGTGTGTGACACAGAAAGATGAGAGTTGTGTGAGACAGAAAAGCCAGAGAGGGTTGCTGACAGAGGAGTGTGTGCATGTGTGTGTGTGTGTGAGAGAGAGAGAGAGAGAAAGAGAGGAAATAGAGGAACAGACTGTACCTGCTAGTTCATAATTGTGACTGATCCTGAGGTTGTTTTTTCCCCGAGCCTCAGAGGCGCCGCGTCGCTTCTCGGTTGGCGAGTAAAGAGTGGAAACGCAAAACAAATTGGCTTTCTCACTTCACGACGCTCTCCAAAGTGACTCGATCGCCGATTCGATTGGAAATATGAAATATTCTGGATGATCAACGAGGAGCTCCGCCACCTCGTCGACCAGCTCGTGGGCTTTTAACAACAAGAGGCAAACTGAACCGAGGAGTTTTTGAGTCGCCACGAAAAATCATTTTGATGTTGACGCAGGTTGTTGGGCCACACAGAGAGCCATCTTTCAAAAGTGTGAACCAACAGGTGATCAGTTACACAGAGAAAGGCAGTTTCACTTGATAGGAGGGACATGATCATTCAAAAAGGCCAAAAAAATCAAAAATACAGTTGTCCCTCGCTATAACGCGGTTCACCTTTCGCGGCCTCGCAGTTTCGCGGATTTTTTTTTAGTGCAATTTTGCATGCTTTTTTTTTTTTTTTTTACTGGACTCATTTTTCTACGAAGGTTTGAACTTTGAGAGAGTTTAAACAAGAGAGAAAGTGAGAAAATGTTCATGCCTGTCTGAGAAAAGTGTATAAAGTGTGTAGTGATGATAATTGTAAAAAATAAAGCTGACTACTTCGCGGATTTCGCCTATTGCGGGTTATTTTAACTCCCGCGATTAACGAGGGACCACTGTAGTCAAAAAATCTCAAATCTCAAAAATCTCTGACTGCTGAGGATACACTGAGGAAGAATGGGAATTTGATCAAATAATAATAAAAAAAAAAAATCAAAATGTAGCTAATTCTTCTCATTTCTCTTTTAACCCATGAGATACTGTAGAGGAGAAAATTGATTTTGCAATTTACTTCAATGCACATTTTTGCATCATTCGCTTGAACTCATGATCAGAAACCACAACGAGCCCCAAGCTGGCCGGCCTTGTGCATAAATTCAGACCTCATGACCAAACTCTACAATTATGATGTCTGAACGAGTCGTAATAAGCTTTATACGTTATTTTTTTCTCCCCCCCCTCCTCCCGTTTTCCACGGTATATCAGAGGCTGAGACAGTTTGAAGAGATGTGATAAAGGTTGCCAATTACAACACGGCTTATCTCGAGCACCGAGATAAAATGTTTCGTTTGACTTCCACTCCGCTCTTTGAAATGATCATACCAACAAATCTGGATTTAATGAACTCCGGGATGTAAATACCAAATGAAGTGGGGAGGAAGGGCGGGGTGGGGGGAACTGCGGGGGTAAAGAGACAAAAAAAAAAAAAAAAAGAAAAAGCCTGAACAGCTTCCAACAATTTGGTGATAAAGCGACACGAAGGCGACAATGGCGACACACAAACGGAGCAGCGGCCTATTGAAAGTGTCACATTGGCTATATTTATTAAAAATCTCCCCGGCTCCAGATTTCCTTCTGGTACAATACGTTTTTTAATGAATTGGCCGACGTCCAGCATCGACTTTGCACGCCGCTAAGCATCTGATGGGCGCCGCCGATTTCGACGCTGATGCGAAGCGGCGCTAAAAACATTAGCTCGGACCGGCAAGCGTCCCCAGCCACTTCCCTCGCCGTGCCATCTTGACACACAAACATTTCGGAGGCAATTAAAGATTATACGAGCATCATGCGTGTGTGTTTGTGTGTGTGTGTGTGTGTGTGTGTGTGTGTGGCCGTCAAACAACAATTACAACGTTCCGGACGACTCATTTTCATATCAGAGGAGACTGTGATGTCTCGCAATTTGATTAATGTGTTTTCAGAAGTACGAGCGGAGCGGTGCAAAGGGGGGACGTATTTGTGGGAAAAAAAAAAACCCACGCACAAAAGCGCATCATCACACACACGAGCGTAAACACGAATGCATGCACACACACATGCACACGCACTCAAATGAGATGGATGCGAGGCAGTAAATGGCTCTTAATTGATGCACTACATCCTTTGTTTCATTATTTACAGGCCCACCTCATTATTCCACCATCCCAAACACTAAGTACTCCGCGGAGCTGCCTCCATGATATAAACAAATAAAATGGGAGCGCGGAATAGCAAATGGCCCAACTCCATCATTACGGGCGGATGGGCGTGCGGCTGAGTGTGTGGGAAGCGGCGTTTACTTTGTTTTTACGAGAGCGACAGTGTGTGTGAAGACGGTTATAGTGTTCGGGTTGACCATAATTGAGGAAATGTGTGTGTGTGTGTGTGTGCATGTGCGCCCTTCGCTGCACATATCAAAGGTTTCCTAATTCGGTCAAGTGTTGGACAAATTCACAAACCTCTCATTACGTGCAGTTGATGATGAAGCTTTTCACTTAAAGCGTCCTTAAAGCGGGGCTTTCCTCTCCAAAACGCCTGAAATCCTTTTTTTTTGTTTTTTTTTCTTTGGAATAAATATCTCATAATGTTAATAGCATCCCGTAATGTGCCTCGCTTTCATGCCAGCAATCATTTTACAAGAGGAGGTGCCAGTTTTTCTAAACGGTAGAAATCTCATTTTGGAAGGAAACTCTTAGGAGTGAATCCTGCATAAATATAATTAAAGTCGGCGGATGGAAATGAATAATTTTAAGGAGTGTGTGTGAGTGTGTGATTAGCCGGCATCTGGGCACGAGGAGCGGGCGTGGCCCACGCTGCAAAAAAAAAACAAAAAAAAACTCCATCTTAACAAGTCATTTAGCCTCATATTCAGTATGAAACTCTGCCAGTGGGATGAGATAATCCCACTCGGTTACAAAGTCTCTAGTTTCAGGTATTTTTCTTGCAGCAAGTATAAATATGTTGAATAAATAAAGAATATCAGCTCACTAGGATGAAGAAAATGACATTTGATTGAAGTGAATGACAAAAAAAGTCTGGAAACAAGTGGGATTATCTCATCCCACTGGTGGATTTCCTTTTTATTTATTTATTTATTCCAGTATTTCTTGCAGTGTTCCCCAACATGTTACATGCAAACACGTGAGATGAGTGTGCCAAAGTGTGTGTGTGTGTGTGACATGTCGGGGGCTGGCCGTAATTGAAGCAGGGTGGTGTGCCAGAGCGGCCATTACGGGGCCGAATCTTGATCTAATCCACAGAGTTAGGGGCCCTTAAATAGATAATGCTCCTGCACCGGGGTCCCGTCGCTGGGGAGGGAGAACATATGGTCCATGTGTGTGTTTGAGAGGGAGACACAGATCAAGAGAGACAGAGTGTGTGTGGGTGTTTGACGGAGAGAGAGCGAGGACGAGGGCAGCACATGTGTACGAGTGTGTGTGTGTGTGAGTGTGTGTGTACGTGTACATGTACAGGAGCAGACAGCTGAAACCGAGCCAAAGGCAGAATGGCATGCCTGGAGCATGAGCAGCAAACTTTCCAGAGTAACTGAGACCTCCGGGCCGGTCTCTCCGGAGCGGCTCACATGAGGCGACGAGGCCGGGGAGGGCCCGGGCCCGAGAGAGAGAGAGAGGGAGAGAGAGAAAGAGAGAGAGAGAGTTACACACACAGAGATAAAGACGGAAAAAGAGGCAGATTGACAGGCAAACACACTGTAAGGCAGAGTGGAGAGGCGGATGAAAACAAAACAAGCGCGAGAAAAAAGTCAAGAAACATCAAGAGGACCTGCCAGAAAAAAAAAAAAAAAAAAAAAACAGCGGACGTGCAGGGAGCAGGTGAGGCGAGGGCTGGCAGACACACACACACACACACACACACCGACGAATCAATTACAGGCCACCGAGGCTGACTGCGACGGCCCGCCACGGACCCCAAACCAGCAGTTTCACCACATCAACGTGCACCGGATTTATCCTTGTGCCATAAAAAATTCCCGAAACAAGAGAAACTGCTACTGGAGGCAAGTGGGATTATCTCATCCCACCGGCAGATTTTCCCTCTTGTTTGAAGACAAATAAAACGTTTAACACCCGACACGACACTAAACGACTTGTTCAGGTGGGAATTGGTTGCGCTGCGGGTGAGAACATGTTTATGAACATGTATGTTCGGCTCACAGGTGGATATTCCCAGCTCCGTCAACATGGCCGTCCTCATCATCAGGATTAGCGGGACGCCAACTGGGAGGCAGGGGATTTCAATCCGGTGGTTGTAAACATTCCCGGTCTGGATTTGACTCGTTTGACTTTCACTGCACGGCTGGAAAATCTCCATTTTTTCCAAGCAATTTAATCCACTAGTGAGTCTTAACATGGAGTGTGGCATTTTCACTGTTGTCACTGATGCATATTTTCAATTTTCAATATTTTTTTTTTGGACACAACATGTTGAAATCAGTCTGATCGGTTCATAAATATGAAGATAACAGCACTTGATTCAGATTCCCGAAACATGATCTGCATTGCATAAAACAAAGTGATCGCATCCTGCTGTGAGAACATGCTCACTTGAACAAATCACTTGTTAAAGGATCAGTTCACCAAAAGATAAACCAAAGATATTTCCACATTTATCCCTGGTGAACAAATTTCACTCATATCAGGAATTTTTCAGGGAACAAATCTGTTGAAACAAGGCCGAATAAGGCAGATCAGGCCACCAGGATCAAGAAAATGACACTTGATTGAAGAAAATGAAGGAAAATTAATCTCTTAGCATCGGAAACAAGTGGGATTATCTCATCCCAACGTCACTTGATTCACTTGATTGAAGAAAAACAAGATTTTCCAACTGAATATGAGACTAAATGATGTTAAGATGGAGGTTTTGGCTTTCACACCTCCACTCTTTCATTTGTGTGTGTGTGTGTGTGTGTGTGTGTGTGTGCGTGTCTTTTATGAGCCGCTTATGAAGCCAGTATGGCCCGAGGCTTTCGTGTGGCCCGACCCTCACCTCTTATGGTATGGGGCCTGTTTGACAGCCCACACAGTGAAGCTACAATAAAGGCAACACTATTCTGCTGTACTGTATGAGAGAATATGTGCGTGTGTGTGTGTGTGTGTGGATGTGTGTGTGCTGGGAATTAAGCAAAACAGACAGGGAATCCCCCACCCAGCCCTCGGCCTCTGAAGTGGGGTGGGCTGAGATAAGGCGCGCTACAAAAACACAGAGGGTGGTCAGAACGGGCCGCTCACATTTCTCTGCTGTTTACAGGAGAAATCCACCCTGTGTGATCCAGTCGAGAAGACAGGACGAGTGCGAGCGTGTGTGTGTGTGTGTGTGTGTGTGTATACGTGTACGTGCGAAGGTTTATTTTCAGGCCGGATAGTCATCATTTTTATCGCCGCTTGTTTGGGAAAGATTGCGTCTCACTGAAGGCGATGGGACGCTCCGAGTCCGCGTCGCTGCCAGGGAATGTGCATTTAAATCAGGGAAGAGGTCAAACAAGTGCAAAGGGATAAACAAGGCGTGTGCCCCCTACAGGAGGAAGTCGGGATTACAGTTTGGGTGCAACTTGTGATCGAGAAATTCGTTTTCAACGCTGTTAAACGTGAAAAAGCTGGTTTACTTTTCTTGAGGGGTGAAACCGTTTTAGTCTTGTGAAAAAGACTGGCACGGCGTGTGTGTGTGTGTGTTTGTGTGTGTGTGTCACTCTCATTTCCTCCCCATCGCAGAGCTTATCTATGGACTGCAAAGAATTGGGGGGGAGAGAAGTGACAGAATGGAAAGAGGAGACAGAGGAGTGTGACAGTGGGAGAGAGACGGAGGGATGGAAAGTCAAGCTGTGGAGTGAGAAGGGCAGGCAGTTGGTAATTTGTATGTGTGTGTGTGTGTGTGTGTGTGTGTGTGTGTAGCTCATGACAGTCAGACTGTTATGTCTAGAAAGGAAGCATATAATGAAGGTTAAGTCACATTAAAATATGACGTCCCTGACTGTATGTTTTGCTTTTCATATCAAACCTGCCTCCTCAAACTGCAGAATCCTCCCCGAGAGCGAAGAATTACACAAGAGAAAGAGCGCTAAAGACAATCAGATGTTTTAGCATCAAATGTTGGGATCCATTTCCTGCCACTTCCCCTCAAATAAAAGCCCTTTCCTGTCATACAAATGATCTGACATCCAAACTTTCTCCTGATCTCTCCCGGGCCGCAGCTCTGTGGTGAACAAATGCCCCAAAGAAAAACTAGCTGGAGGTGAAATCCAATTCTGCAAATTGGTCAAGATGTAGACACGCGGATGGGGGGGCGAGGGGGGAGAGCGGGAACGGGAGAGGGAAAAGTGCGGGAGGGAAGAGAGGGAAGCGAGGTTGTTTTCGCTGCCGAGGAGCTCTCAATTAGCCACTAATTGCCTCGCCTTAACGAGCGGGACATTTCTTAGCACTAATGAAGCCGGTGGCAGCCAGGGTCCGCGTCACTCAAGAGGGATGGTGTGTGTGTGTGTGTGTGTGTGTGTGTGTGTGAGGGAGTTTAGTGTTGGGAGGGGGGCAGGAAGAGAGTGAAAGAGAGAGACAGAGTGGAGATCTAATGGAGTCAGGGCTCCAGCTCATTTTCAGCGGGCTGTTTGGCATTCTCTGGAAGGAATGAGTGGATGGATTACACTGCTGGCTGCCACAGTGACTTTCCAATGAGGCCCCCACTTTGTCTTCACCCTTATTTAATCCAGGTTGGAATGACCACCTCAGCAAAATTAAAATGAGGCCGGAAATCAAATGACTCGGCTGTTTGCTACAGCTGCGCGGACATGTGATTTAAGGAAAGCAGCTTGGCCCCAAACGGCGTCTCCGTGCTCTTCTGTACATACTGCAGGAGAAAACTTCAAAAAAAAAAAAAAAACAACAAAAAAACAACTCATATTCAGAGGGAAACTGCTGATTTTCTTCAAACAAGTGGACAAAAACGCCAGAGGGATGAAACAATCCCACTTGTTTCCAATGCTAATCAACCTTTTTTAGAATCAAGTGCCATTTTCTTTCCTACTCCTTAAAAAAGTGAAACTACACTGGGGAAAAAAAGTGGGATTGGGTCATCGAATTGGCAGATTTTGCCACTTATTTGAAGAAAAACAAGATTGTAACACTGAATATGAGATTAAACACTGCAAAAACTCAAAATCTTACCAAGAATATTTGTCTTATTTCGAGTCAAAATATTTCATTACACTTAAAATAAGACATGATCACCTCAGAAGTAACTTGTTTTTAGACAATTTTCACTTGTTTCAAGTGAATTTTCACTTGACAATTTGCTTGTTTCATTGGAAAAATTTGCCAGTGGAAAAAGTGAAAATTCACTTGAAACAAGTTAAAATTGTCTAAAAGCAAGTTATTTCTTAGGTGATCATGTCTTATTTTAAGTGTAATGAGATATTTTGACTGGAAATAAGACATTTTGACTTGAAATAAGACAAATATTCTTGGTAAGATTTTGAGTTTTTGCAGTGAACATTCATCACACCTTTTTGCTCATAAATGGAGTTTTAAGTTCAATAATAATGCTAAAATGCAAGGGTGACACAGGACGCCCTTGCATCAAAAGGTAACAAGATGCGTCGTCTCATCAAAGTTTCATCAAAATCACACGGCCGGCGCTGCAGTCACCGTCTTTTCAGAGTCTGAACTCGAGTAGGCCATGATACCGGCGTCTGCGCTTCTCACTTCAGCAAATACATCCGCCAGGTGTGTGGGCTCCAAAAGGAAAAAGTCATATGAAAACAGAAAAGAGCACGCACCCGGGCAGATAAGCCCAAAACGTTCACAAGATGCGACTCTGCACCGAGGTCCGCATTCACCCAGAGGCAAGCGACGGCAGAAGTTTCCAGTCAATGCACAAAAAAAGGTGCAAAGAAACGCGACAAAATATTTCGGGATTAACCTTTCATCGGTGTCAAAATTAACCCCGGAGTCGGGATTAACCTTTCATCGGTGTTTGAGGCTGATGAAAGCATTTTGTCAGGTGTCTTTGCACCAGGTTTTTGTGCGCTGACTGGACGCCTCCGCTGTCACGGCCTCCAAAAAAAAAGCAGACCTTAATATTAAAGCACAAACAGTGGTGGAAAGAGTGGCAGTACTGTTACTTCGCTTAAATATTATATATACATATTATATATTTTACTTAAGTAGAAGCACTGCTGTAAAAATCTAATTAAGTAAAAGTAAAAAGGAGTTCATTTAAAAAGTACTCCAACCATTGTGCACCTTTATTGAAAATTTGGAAATGACAAAAAGTAGAACCAACAAAGTAGAAGCAGATTCCTCTTCTCATCTTTGCTGACTTTTATTGTGAAAGGCTCCAGAATCTGTGCAATGGATCTGATTTAAAATGCAGTGAAGGACAACACTCAACCAAAAATGTACTTAATGTACTTTCTGACTTAAAATACTAAAAAAAAAGCACAAGTACACAAAAATATAGTAACATGAGAAAATATAATTTGCATGTAAGGGACGTTTTGGTCTCATCTGACTGACTGTGACCTGTCTGTGAGTTTTTATTAAGTTTGACACGTGACATAACACCAGAGCAATTTTTTTAGCGGCAGAATTCGGTGCAAAAACGTCATCGTCACTTCAAGATTCGACCGAAATCAGACTGAGCGACACACCGTAAACCATTTGCGGGCGCTGAATCTGCATGTGGCCCTGTGGTTTGCAAACGGAAACTGTGGCTCATGCTTCCTGGCAAACCCTGAACTGTTTAACCTGCACACACACACACACACACACACACAGACACACACACACATAGACACAGCCCGATGCAGCGTGCGAGTCTCTAGTTCCTATTTGTGCCTTCCCCTGGCCAAGTGGCTGGGCTAACGGGGACAGACGACATATTATCCCGTCCTCTCCCCTCCGCGCACCGCAACCCAACACCCCTGACACAAGCTCACCCCCAGCACCCATGACTGCCAAGCAAAACACCTGGCATCTGTAGGAGAAGGGCGCCAATTTCACAGTCACTGCCAGGCGGTCAGCTGAGCCTCAGCCACACACATATTAGCAGCGTGTGTGTGTAGACAGAGCATGGATGATATGGATATACTGTGTGTGTGAGCTGGGAGCAGGTGTAACTGGGTATATGTGTGTGTGTGTGTGTGAGAGAGTGAGTGCAGCAGCATATGAGGAGAAAGTGTCAGAATAAGGGCTTAATAGACAAGCATGAGTGTGTGCATGACAGAAAACTCAGCCCCGACACACACACATAACTGCTAGTTTGGCAGCTCACAGTGTGTCGATGCCTCTGGAACCATTTACAACCGCACACACACACACACACTGACACCGGCATGCGTGTTCACTCGCACGCAGGCCCATTTTTACCGTAAAGTGTCGGACCAAGTGAGCACATATGATTTGCTGTGGTTCTGGCGGCCCGCCTGACATTGATGCATGTCCCTCTTGCGTGCCTCCACCGCCCCGGCTGAAGCTGTGTGTGTGTGTGTGTGTGTGTCAGGGGCTGAGCGGCGTCCAGGAGGCCGGGGCTTGCTGCTGAAAGCCTGATGGATGGAGTCCAGGGGTCACGGACTTCAGCTGTTGTTGGCCCCGCCGCGCCACGGCCGAGCGAAACAAACACACACTGGCCTTGGGGTGAGCACCGGGAGAGCGCTCGGTGTTTTTTCGGCGGTTTTCATTACCGAGGCGGCGGGGAAGCTCAGAGGGTTAGGGGGGGGATATAAGGGAGCAGCGACTCTGGTGGGTTTTGATCCCGGGCCGGCAGGGGTGCGTGTGGTTACTGAGGCGGGGATCTAACCCAGTACATCATCTGTGAGCTTCCTCAGCCTGGGAACAAAATCATCCTGGGAGCCTGGCTACTGAAGCATAGTGCTGCTCCTGTCATGTGGGAACCCAAAGGGAAAAAGCTTACAACCCATCCGGTGGTCTGACTCTTTTGCTCTGAACCTCCTGGTGCAGAAAATGCTGGTTTTACTCGGCTTTCCGCTGCAGGCTTCATATGCATAAGCATCTGAGAGGCAACTTAAAGTGCGGCTTTTACCACTTCTCCTTCACAGGAACCGTCCTCGGAGCACAGAAACCCTTTTCAGGAACCGGGAACTCTTATCCCCGTTTCCACCGGAGGAGCACATCCCGGGTTTCGCCCTGACGGATGAGTTCCTGCCTCTCCTCCGAAAGGTCCCCGCAATCAAGTTCGCACTCAGTTTGCGGTGTCAGGGTGGCATTTTAGCCATAAACATCGCTGATTACTAAAATGTATGACACGCGCATCGCAAAAGCATCACCCCCTGTGGTTTTTAAACGATTGCAAACAAATTATTAAAAGATCGTCCTATCAAGAGATGGTTTCGGCTTGTAATTTTAGGGAAAAACATAGCATTAGTCTCCGCTTGCAGCTGCACACGGCATCTCGCGGTTGATTTCCATAACTCCACGTCAAAAAAGCAGTTTCCTCTTTTCAAGCTCTGTCATCAATCTCACTTTCGACCTCGGTGCGTCTCCTCTCCACGACTCAATGCGGCGCACGGCGGCACAGTGGTAAATAATCATGGACATAATGACGGCTTCCACATCCTCCGTGTTTACCGCTCTGCTTTTGGCAGGAGACGTGTCTTCCCTTTGAGTTTGCGGGTCTCGGGGTGTGGTGGAAACGCAAACACACGAGGTTGGGGTGAAACGATCAGCTGGCCTTCAGTCTCACTCAAAGATGCAGTCTGTCTGCGGGCTGACACACAGGAAAGAACTGATAGGAAGTTGTGTTGTGTTGTGTACAGTTTGCTGCCTGCATCCACCAGATCTTACTGAACGACTGCTTCAGCAAACTGATACCTACATCTAATGCTGAATGCAATGCAAATGCAAAGATAACCATCAAATGCAAATGCGTGCTGCCCTCTCATGTGACTCTGACTCGCAGCAGAGAGGGATTTGAGCTGGTTTTCCATAGCATACACTCTATAATGTTTCAGAACCGCTTTGACCCTGTCAGGAAAAAAATGTCATGCACTATAATGGGATGTATAAACCTTTCATTGTTGCCACGACGATGTCATCAGCTCTGAAAGGGGCTGCTGTGCCAGCAGCGGCGGCCACGTTGCCATGGTGACAGTTGGTGTAAAAGATGGTGGTTGGTGGTTTGGCTGTGGTGTGTGGGCGAGCGAGAGGCAGCCAGCAAGCCAGCATTGCTTTTAGGGTAAATATGGTCTAAATTAACAGTGTTGCTATATCAACCAGGGGTACAAAAAAAAAAAAAAAAAAAAAAAAAAAAGAGAGAGAAAAAAGAAGAAAAAAAAGACATTTAGTAAAAATGGATGTCTTAAACACTGCACAAGGTGAAACCAAGCAAGAATATTGCATGGGATATGAAATTATTTCCAATATCAGCCCAACTGTGGAAATTCAATTTCACAGCTCATGAACAATATCAAACAAACACGCTGGCTGAAAGAGCACACTCCAACTTGAGTGATACTGGATCAAAAGGCTACACGGCAGACAGAAAAGCGAATGAGGTGGGTGAAGGGCAGGCTAACGGCTAACGGTAATCCATAACTCCGCCAATCTCCATATTCAGGTACTTTAAACTGCACATTAGCCCTCAGCTATTCCCATGGAAGTGGCTGCGCCCGGGGGAGGGGGGTGGGCCGGCTTTCTAATTAACTGTATAATTAAATGAGGAGCTCCGCTTGGCCCGCCGCGATTACTCTCTCTCCGTTCCGAGGCGGCGATGTCATGGCGACGGCGGAATCGAAATGAACGGCGGCGGGTGAAGGACGGAAGGACGGCGGCCTAATGCGGCGGAATGTGCCTTTAATGAAGAGGCTGAAGGGGGGGGGTGGGTTAGAGCGGGCCGAGGTCACCGTGGGTGCTCACCCGTACGGCTACACTGCTGTGTGAGGGTGTATACTCCCACACACACACACACACACACACACACACACACTGCCTCTATATGCCCATCTTTCCCTCTCTTTCTCTCGTTCTTTCTGTCTTTCCTGAGCTCCTGTCTTTTTTTGGGAGCTGTGTGGGAGAGAGATAACTGTTTCAGCCCTCCACTTTGCCCTCCCCAGAGCACGGCTTTTGATTGACACATGCTAACAAGCTGAGGTGTTCGACAGGGGCGCCGGCAGAATAGGAAATGCTAAGAGAACACAGCCGGGGAATTCTCCCACAGCCCCGCAGTTCATGACAAACGACTGGGGAACCGTGTGCGCCTCTGCATCTTTTTTTTTTTTCTTTTTTTTAATTTCTTCTTTTTTTTTTTTTTGCAACACGAATGTGGGCTTATGAGGTGTCAAATTAATTCACGCCAAACCCCCCTCATAAAGCAGGGGGAGAACGTAAGTGAATTTTCAAAAAGGCAGAACGAAACCGAGCGGAATGTCAAGGAACTTCCAACAAAGGGAGGACGGATGTCGGAGAATAGACAAATCGCTTTTGAGGAAGGAAAAAAAAATGTTATGCTTCAAGTCAGCAAGTCTGATTTCCTTTAATACAAATCTCGCTTGAAATCAAAAGGTCACGCAGACGGGGGAGGAGAAGTTCGTCACAAGGAGACAGCAAGAGGCATGAAAATGTGTCCAAGACGGCGGGTCAATGGCCGTGACTGTACTCAGGCTCTGTGTGTGTGTGTGTGTGTGTGTGTGTGTGTGTGTGTTGTAGTTCAAACCATGGAATTTCCTCTCAGTGACTACACACACTGCTGGAACATTCATTTGAGTTGGACTTAAACTGTGTTGCAGCGAGCGCAAGCCGCCGAGCGCCCGGCTCCGCATCGATTTCAACGCTTTTTTGTTTTATGGACATTAAACGCAATCAATTGCTGGACGCTTAGCCGCTGCTGTTTATTATCTCTGGCAGCATAAAAGTGGCCACAACAGCGAGGAGGAGGTTATTTATGAGTCGAACGCTCAGTTCAGTCCTTTAAAGTCCACGCTTGGGAATAAGATAAAACTGAACTTTTGTTGCTGCAAATTAAACATTTCCAACGTCGTTATTAGTATCATCTAGGAATCTACACATTGCACATATAATTAGACTTTTTTTTTTGTAGTTTTCATCATCTAAATAATGAAGATGCACGCATTGCCTATATTGAGATTCTTTTGAATAATTTTTTTTAAGGATAGGATTTTGACCGCAGCAGGTTTAAGTAGAGGATGTGGACTTTTTCAGGTCTCACTGCAAAAACTCAAAATCTTACCAAGATTATTTGTCTTATTTCAAGTCAAAAATGTCTTATTTCTAGTCAAAATATCTCATTACTTTTAAAATAAGACATGATCACCTCAGAAGTAACTTGTTTTTAGACAACTGTCTCTTGTTTCAAGTGAAAATTTGCTTGAAACAAGTGAAAATTTGCTTGTTTCATTTGTTTCTTGTTTCTAGCTAATTTTCACTTGTTTCAAGTGAATTTTCACTTGAAACAAGTGAAAATTGTCTAAAAACAATTTACCTCTGAGGTGATCATGTCTTATTTTAAGTGTACTGAGATATTTTGACTAGGAATAAGACATTTTTTACTTGAAATAAGACAAATAATCTTGGTAAGATTTTGCGTTTTTGCAGTGGCTGCGCTAATTTCGGTTCAGAAAATTTCAAAGTGCGATGTACGAGAGAAAGCTCCTGCAAGTGCAACCTTCAAGTCTTTGGAAAACATTTTGAGAAGGTTAGCCCTGAGAAAAAAAAAAAAAAAAAAAAAAAAAAAAAAACTAACATGATCTCACAGGGGAAAATATCCTTATTCGACTTGTTTTTTTTTTTTTTTTCCACGGCAACTTTGTTTAACACTCCAGCGAAGCAAATTGTACAGGAATGGCATGTTTATTTCATTAGTTCAAGGTTTTAGCAAGAAATCTTCAAAACCTTCCCTCCATATAATCTTCATACATCGCTCTGCAGACAGCGAGTCGGCGTTTTTCCCCCCCTCCCTATTATGACCTATTTGATCTTCTTTGTGAGACACTTTGATATGCCGTTTTAAAGAGGAGTACATCAATAAAATGTATTTTTTATGATCCTTTTTCTCAAAAACACATTAAATAAAGCGATTACTCAGTCGGCTCGTTTGATGGAAGACGGAGCCGTCGGACTACAAAGAGCCGCGTCTCTCAGCTGGCTCGAATCGATTGTCTCAGCTCGGATCGGAAAGGGTCACGGCGGCACAGAGACTGGAGGGATCAGCAGACGGCCGCTTCGTGCCGGCCTTGATGCTAATTAAACGCTAACTGATAAAAAAAAAAAAAAAAAAAGCCTGCTCCACACTCTAATTATCCCCCATTTCAAGTCTAATTTCACCAATCAGCGCCATCTTTATTTCTGAGAGCAAATTGGGCAGTAATCATTTTCTAGTGGAGATTTCCTCGGCTCTAATTGTCGAAGATGATTTAGTCATTATCAGAATGCTGGCTATTCTTATCAGTCATCTCAGAGGGCAAATTTATCCCGAGATTGTGCTGAGAGAAATTAGGATGAATATTGTAATGAATTTTTTAAAAAAAAGTGATGACTCATGGTTTGCATAATTTGGCTAACGGGTTAAATGAGACAGAAACGGGCTGAAATGAACTGGCAAGACACAAAAAGAGGGTTTTTCCAAAGTATTTAATGCAAAATAGATGTATTTTTTTTTTTTAAAATCAAGCTTTTATTCCACAGCGTGTTTTAATTACACCATTGTCAAATCATTTAGCAAGTTTGTCAGTGCTGATTCGTTCACGCTCGCGCGCACACCGTAATGACTTTCAGTAATGATATGTTCAAGAAGGAGACCTCTGGCTCCTCATCAAGAGCAACGTGTGTGTGGAGTCAGCACGCAGCACACCTCGGGTTATGATATATATATACAGACGTTTTATTAGAAGAAGCACAAAAATATCACTTGTACAAATAAACTCATATTTGGAATGCATTCGTGTGATAATGTTAGCCACATACACATTCAAATAATTAAAAAAAAAAAAAAAAAAAAAAAAGGCAAAATACACACACATAAAAAAAAAAAAAAAAAAAAAAAAAAAAAAAAAGACAGCCAAGTCTGATGAGCAGGATGTGGGGGAAGTGCGAGCGACAAAACATCAAGCGCGAGAAGACACTTTGAAGTGCGGCTACTTCCTTTTCCTGTTTGTCCGCGGTCCACTTCCTGTGTGTGTGTGTGTGTGTCCCTTCGGTGTCTGGCCGGTCAAGGTGATCCCTCCTTACTCCCCCCCCCCGCCCCGTTTGATCAGCTCGTGCAAAACGCAAGTCAGCATTACCTTTACGGCACAGAGTCACTAAGCTTGGTCTGTGTGTACAGATAATAATAATAATCTCAACCCTACAGTATAAAACCAACATCAATGTAAAATCAAATCGCTATGTACACGGACATACATGCAAATATCAACACTCACAGTGGTCGATATGTGTGTATTTACACGAATCCCTAACGCCTGAGAGACGGGTCTTTAGATGAGCTCTGGTGTCCCACACAAACCTCACCTCTCCAAATCTTGGCCATTTTCCTGTTTCAACTCAAACTGAAGGAGATTAAATTCTAAAACTCCGCGGCGGCCAGGCTGAAAATCCTAAAAAGCGTTTTCACAGGACAGCTACGCGGCGTCAAGCTGATTTTGTGTTTAGTTCGGTGGGTATTTATGCTCAGGCCGGCGTACGAATCACCGAAATCCCCCTCTCTCTCTCTGACCCGTCCTTAATGGGGACGGGGCTGGTGTGCGTTGCTAGGCGACCTCTCACACTGCCCCGATCACCGGGTTCTTCTGCCTCGGGTCGGGCTGCCTCCGCTCCCCGTATCCGTACCGCTCGGGGCTGGTGTAGTGCTCCCGGCCCACCCGGTACCTCTCGGGGCTGACGTAGCGTCCCGGGACCACCTCGTACCTCTCGGGGCTGACGTAGCGCCCGGGGCTCGCCTGCCGGTTCCCGTGTCCCTGTCGTCCCGCCGTGTCGTAGTGGTGGCGCCCCCTGCGGGTTTGAGTCGGGGACGGCGGGACGTCCTGCCTCAGCGGCGCCCGGTGTTGCTGGCCGGTGCGCGGGGACGGCGGGTAGTAGCGGGCGTCTTTGGGCGCCTGCTGCTGGGACTGGCGGCCGGGCGCGGGGGCGTCAGTGGGCGGCTGGTAGGGGGAGGGGTCTCTCGGCATGGGTCGGGAGTGGGTGGGGTAATCATACGGGTCCCGCCTGAGAGAGAGAGAGAGAGAGAGAGAGAGAGAGAGATGTGATGATCAGGACATCGTGACTGCATGTCCATTAGCCTGAAGCTGGCCTTCAGGACTGTTTGACACGTTATTAAAAGACACACACACACACACACAATGGATGCGGCGAGAGGAAGACAACATTTAATACTGGTTTGAACTGGTTTGGAGCGGAGGACGTGCCAGAGATCTGACCCTCCCATGCGGTAAGCCCTCTCCTGTTCTTCAGTTTACGTGGCGAGGCTGTGGCCTTGGCAGGATCGGGTGGTGGAGGGGAGGGGGGGGGGTGGAGATGGAGAGATGCCAAGAGATAACAGCAAATGCCTCCGTAAGCATATAAGGAGGCCTGTGTGTGTGTGTGTGTGTTTGACTAAATGTTTGTGTGTGCCTGTATGTGCAGGAATGTCCGTGTGTGTGTGGGTCCCAGGGGTGTGCGGTAACGAGGCAGCCAGCTGGATGTCTCCGGTTGCCTCCCCCCCGGCTGCGGGTGATTAGGGGGCTAAACCCCTGGGTAAGGCGACACGACGCCACCACAGA
Organism: Myripristis murdjan; assembly: GCF_902150065.1. Taxonomy (NCBI): domain Eukaryota; kingdom Metazoa; phylum Chordata; class Actinopteri; order Holocentriformes; family Holocentridae; genus Myripristis; species Myripristis murdjan. The sequence continues at coordinate 11,647,605 of NC_043981.1, forward strand.
GAGGCCGAGACGCAGAGATGAGAGATCCAGAGCAGAGATGGAGGGCCGCTCACCTTTCAGGGGCCCGTTCAAATTTTTTCCAACTTGTGCACCCGAGTGATCGAATTGAACGGCGAGGTCTTTATTGGCTGTTAACGACATACTTTCCGATTTTTTTTTTTTTTTTTTTTACATTTTTCAATTTTGGCGCTGCTGCACTGCACTTCTCAGAGATCCCCGTCAATCAAACAACGTGGGCGGGACTATGAGCCCTTTTGCCTCGGGACGCTCCAGTTTGTCTACTTTTTAATCCAAACTGTTGCCGAATGTCTAAAACGCATCACTTCCTGTGCGCCCCGAGATTTTTTTCATCAAACGCCTGAACATTTAATTACGAGAAAATCATACGGATTATTAAATCCACTCGAAATTTTGAGAAAGACAGATTAAATTTCCTTTGATCCACCTCATCAGTGTATTGTTGTCATCATGTGAAGACCCTGTACCTGCTGTTTTAGTGATTTTTAGGCTTTAACTTAATTTCAAGGATTACATGAACCTCCGTGGATTAAGAAAGCAACTTATTAAGGCATTTGATTGATTTCATTCAAATTGGATACAGTGATAGACGCTTGAAGAGCTCAAAATAAAGTTGGTTTTCACAGCTCGTGAAAAGGTGACATTTCACAGATGCAAATTTGTTTGCAGCCTTTAAGTGCTACTTTTTTTTTTTTTTTTTTTTTTTTTTTACTACATGCATTGCCACTGTTGTTGCTCCACCCCGAGGTTATGTTAGTGGAAAATCCTGCAGTGTTAATGCAGGAGAGATGCGGGGTGGGTGGATCGGGTCGGGGGGTGGGGGGGCTTCAACAATGGCCGCCACTGTAGTGCAGTTATTACAGAAGCCCCGTGCTCGGCCTCTCTGGTTCCCCTCTCCTCGGTCCGCTCCCCCCGGGCCGAGCTCAGCACCTGTTGACTGGCCAATTAGAATGACTCACTCACCACAGATTAGTGAGCACGCAGCCTGCTTGTGTGTGTGTGTGTGTGTGTGTGTGTGTGTGCATGTATGTGCATTTGTATATATGAGCGGGCTTCCCTTGAGGATATTCACTGACCATGGCGAGTTGGTTTTCCATGTGTGTGTGTGTCTCCCAGATATCAGTTGTGTGTGTTTTCCGTGAGGCCTGACCACCCAAACAGAGCCGTGAGGCCGGATACACAGGTGGTCCCGAGAATGAACAGCGCTGCCTTGTCAGTCAGCATGGGGCAGAGAACACACACACACACACACACACACACAGATGTGCACATGCAGAGCACCGAGGCTTGAGATAAGGAAGGTTTTAAAAAAAGAAAAGGAAAGAGAGACAGGATTATTTTAGAGGGAAGAGAAGATTTCACCTGAAATGAAGATGTGGGCAGACAGAGACAGATGTGAAGGCAGCATGGGTAAAAAAAACAACAACATATTTCTCCCTGAGGAGCACGCGGAGAGGGAGCGAGGTGGGAAGGGAAGAGAGTCAGAGAGAGAGACGAAGGTCAACCTGCTCATTAATCCAGATTAAACTGTGTGGGCCACCGGGGGAGGCGGAGAGAAGCAGAGAGAGAGAGGGAGGGAGGGATGGAGTGATGCAGGGAGAGAGGAGTGCAGGGCCAAACAGCCGCATTCTTCCTCTCTGCTCTCATCATCGTCTCATTCAGGCCTCTCCTTCTGCAATCTACCATTTTTGCCTCTTTTCCACCTGACTAGTCTCTCTTCATCTTCCTCTTTCTCTCCTCTTTGCTCCGTGTCGCCCTCTGACCTCCCTCTTCTTCTCCTCTGCCGTCCTTCCCCTCACACTTTTCCCTCTCTGTCCTCGTCTCTTCTGCTCTTTCCCACACTGCAAAAACTCCAAATCTTACCAAGATTATTTGTCTTATTTCAAGTCAAAATGTCTTATTTCTAGTCAAAATATCTCATTACACTTAAAATAAGACATGATCACCTCAGAAATAACTTGTTTTTAGACGATTTTCAGCAAATCTTCACCTGTGACACAAGTGAACAAGTGAAAATTTGCTTGTTTCATTGGCAAATAAGTGAAAATTAGCTTGAAACAAGTGAAAATCGTCTATTTCTTAGGTGATCATGTCTTGTTTTAAGTGTAAAGAGATATTTTGACTAGAAATAAGACATTTTTACTTGAAATAAGACAAATAATCTTGGTAAGATTTGGACTTTTTGCAGTGCACCTCTGTTGCTCTGCTCCTCCTTGTTTCTTCTTCTCTCATCTACAGCGCTGCCTCGTCTTCCCCGTGCTAATAATGAGGGCAAAGCGGGCACGAAAGTAACGATAGATCCACATGCGGGGTAATCCTTCACGAGCACGCCGTCCCGTGCAAAGATATAACTCCTTTAATTGCACGACCGGCGGGATAAACAACATCGGTTAAGGCTAAAACTCAATTATTTTTACCGAATGAGGCACAAACCTTGGAGAGACGGCGATTTGTTTTCACTCATCCTCTGTCATTTGCGCTAATTCAAACCCTCTCCCCATCATGAGGCGCTGAAAACTGAGCACAACCTCCATTCCTGCACCAACGTCACACCAAATGGCTGTGACCGCACATTTTACAGTTTGATATTCTTGTTTGATATTCTTTGTGGAACGCTCTGGCAGATTACGGGGGAAATGAAGTGCGATAAATTGTTTCAGCGCTGTGGTATGTAAGCCTTGGCGACCCCTGACCTTTGCGTGGCCGCTGGGAGCAGCGCCGAGCCAGTAGCTGTGAGGCCGGCTGCCGAGCGCGAGATCATATGGGAGTACTTATGTTTCTTCAGGGAGGCGAGGGCGTGAGTGAGTGTGAATTTAAACGTGCTGAGGGGAAAGAGGAGTGAGCGTTAACATCCTCAGACTGATTGGACAAACATATCCAAGACCTGGACGACACTGGAAACCATCAACGATATGAAGAAAGTCTTGACAGGAATCACATTTATGCAACATTTCAAAACATTTGACGAGTGAAACATACAAGACTGCAACTTGAACTGCATCACTCAGCCTTGTTTACATTGACTTTGGTTACTCTGTTCGATGGAATGACGCAAGCCGGGGTGTTTTATGACTTCGCACGAGGCCAACATGAAATGATTAAAACCCAAAGCTTGTGTCTTTGTTTAATGTGTGATATTGCTGTAAAAACAACATATTAAAGCAATAACATACTCTCAGCTGTGTTATTTGGTGGTTATTGGTGTTGTGCTTTTGGAAGCAGGAACAATACTGAGTGTAAGTGCGTGTGCCTGCATCTGTATGAGTCTGTGTGTGTGTGTGTGTGTGTGTGTGTGTGTGTCTGGTCAGGCAGCTGGGAGATTAGGGGGTCCACAGGCCCCAGTGACCCACAGGGAGCTCCTCATCCCTGGGTCACACAGCTGGTTTGGGCCTGGTCGGGGATGCAGGGGGAAGTGAGCGTGTTTAGTCTGAGTGTGCAGATGAAGCCTTAGCTAACCTTAAACGTCCTTAAACCGCAACGGTATTTGAAAATGATGTAAATTATAAGTTTAACTTCGCCGATCCAAACAAAATGTTTGAAATATGTGTGAGAATGTGGCAGCAGGCACGACGAGGTAGAGGGAGAGAGAGAGAGAGAGTGCTTGGCTGTGTTTATTCTGTGTCTGCATGAGAGCTCTGTTTACGTGTTAGCTTATGTAATTTCAACAGTGAGTTTGTGCTATGTACCATACGAGTGTGGGAAAGAGGAAAACTGAATGGAAGAGAGAAATACAGATAAACAGAGGAGAGCACACCGAAAAAGAATTTAAAAATGAGACAAGCGGAGAAAGTGTAAAAGAAAAAGAAAAGTCAGAGAAACTGACTGAGGAAAAAAGGCAGAGTGAGACATCCAGACAAATAGAAAAGCTCTGTTTTCGATTAGTCTTGTGGGGGAAGTCCTGTAATTTTTACGTGCACAGCAGCATGAGTGTGAAAATCATTTGCATGGGATAAATGATCTCTGTGATTTCCCACAAATTACACCTCCAGCCACGACGCCGTAAAACATCATGATCAATATGCCGGCCTTTACCTGCTGGAGACCAGAAACACAACAGGTTATTAGATGATGACGCCGCCGAGCTGAACTGGGTCGCCATTATCGGATGACCTCCGCCAATCTGCCGAGAACAAGCGGCCCAATTTGCAGCAGAGCTTTGACTGACTCGTAAACAATCACAGACGTGGCAGCTTTGTGCTGGATTACAATTTTGGATGCTGTTGGTAATAATTACCATTAAGGACCTCCTCCGGCAAGATTAATTCGCTTCAAATAGGCCTTCCGAGAGCAAAACACACACACACACGCAGACAGTGAGTGTGTTTCCATCCAAGTGTCAAGCGAATTTTACGCAGACTATTGAAATGTCAAAAAAAAAAAAAAAAAAAAAAAAAAAAAAGAGAGAGAAGTGAATCAGTGTTTCCAGCAGCTAGGCTGAGCTGAATGGGCTTCTTGAATGTCAAAAGAACATCCAGGGAGGAAAAAGAAAAATAGTCTTTTCGAGAACTGACTAGAATTGGGGGAAACTGTTATTGTTCCTCAGAGTCGGCTCGTGTTGGCTGCGTTTCTCGCTTTCATCCAAAAATGGAATCAAAGAAAAGCGCTTGGCGATACTCTCATGCACCATATGGACAGACACCCACAATGGAGACTTATAGGGGAAAATCCACATCAACTTTAATGAAGCATTTGTGGGGCAGATCGTACAACACCATTAACTAATGAAACACGAGCCACCAATCCTGTTTATTCTGTAATTTCTACATCAATTAATATATTTTTTGCTTTGAGCACGCGTAGCTTTTTTTGAGAAATTTGACCGATTGTGCATTTTCTATTCAGCTTTTCTAATTTCAACCCAGCCCGGCACACAAAACATAGAGAAAGTAAATAAAACAAAGGCATGGCAACTGGGAATTCATTAAATCCTCGCCATAACGAGAGTGCTAAACTCTAATCTAATGTGAATTTACACCCCGACCGCCACAAGGTTATGTCTGTTGGTGTTTATGGCTCGTGTTTTCCTTTATGCGCTGTATGTGCAACGCAATTAGCCCTCATAACGGGACAGAAAAGACACTGTGAACACTGAGATGGAGACAAGGACACACAGGAAGAGGCAGGGAATAGGAAAAAACAGCCATGCAGGACAATAAAGCCGTGGAGGAAGAGAGCGAGACGGGCAGACAGACAGATGCGCATACCTGTCTGTGTGTGTGTATGAGGTCTATATAGGGCTGTGATAGCAGCAGGCGGAGTGCAGGGTGTGATGTGAACCACGGGGGCCAACGAGGCTGTCAGGATCTAATGACACGCCGTGTAATGCGTCTGACTCACACTTGTCCTACATCAACAGCCCATACTGCACTCCTAAACACACTCAGACTGTGTGTGTGTGTGTGTGTGTGTGTCAGAGAGAGAGAAATGACATGCATATTGATGTGCATGTGAATATGTGCTGGGAGCGACTTCATGTTCAAGAAAGGGTGGGAAAAAAAAAATGTGTGAATGTCTGTTCATGTGCTGCCATTCAGGCAGTTTCCGCTACATGACAGTGAAGAATGTGTGTGTACGTGTGGTGATGGTTGTGATGCGAGTGTGTGTGTGTGTGTGTGGGGGGGTTATCCTGCACCTGCCCCAAGGAAACGGAAGGAGGAAATTAGTACCCCTCCAATTCCTTATTGGACGTCCTCCCCTCCCCTAACATCCTGGTCCCCCAAATCCCCCAGTCCTCATAACCAGTCTGCACTAAACAGCTGGGAACAAGCATGCAGGGGGGCCTGGGTCACAGCCTGTTAACACACACACACACACACACACACCACCACATGCACATACAGAGGATTCAATGTTATGACAGAAAACAGGAAGATGAACCGTTTTTGCTTTTTCACAGGTTGTACCTGTAAAACGCTACGCTGCACCACCTAACAGCTGTCACTCAATTATTTGGTGCATTTTTCCACAAGTTTCTATACACAACTGGCCGCCTGTAGATAGAAAAACACAGGTTTTCATTCCAAATGCAAGATGCCACACTCTGCTTCCAATTTTCCTATTATCTATTAAACTATACACAAATGTTTCACTCTGGGCAGACAGCAGATGGATGCTAAATAAAAGACAGAGCGCTGCAACACTGCAGATGCTTTAAAAAATAACTGAAGCACTGCAAACACACAATGGCATTCTGTGTGTTGTTGGTTTTTTGGTAACCATACTGTGCCATCTGCTAAAAATTTATGGTTGTTTATATGTTTTCCTTTGGTTTGCACAAATGCACGAAGGCGTAACACTTACTGCATGGGACGACAAACACGCGCATGCATCTGCACCCCCCCCCCCGCGACCATGAACGCGCGCTTGAATGATTTATTAACGTTCTGATTGCAAACATGAAGAGGACATTAAAAGTACAGATGCATGTGTTAGCAGGCCTGCCAGTTTTGTTCTCACCTGTCAACATTCGGCGCGCGGACACAACAAACTGCATTAATTCCTCCACGAGTACAAAAAGCAGCTGCCGCACCTCAGTGCACAAGTGCCAAACACACACCCACACACACACACACACACACACACACACACACACCGACTTTCGAGAAAAACTGTTGCATATAAGCATTCATTTGCACAGGTAAACAGCGGGTTTATCGGCAAAAAATAGTTTCAAAAGCTTTCATTTACATAAAGTAGAGCTCGACTGATTTATTTGTTTACCAATATATTGTGCTGGTATTTTATATTCGATATTGGCATTTCCATGTCCTCCCTCTCCAATATGAAAGATGTTATTCTCGCTCTTTCTCTGCTTTGACAGCATCTCTCATCTTTTTACTTTGCATTTACAATTCTCTGTTTATTCATTTGTTTATTCAAACATTTCATTAAAAAGATATTTATTCTAGTAATTATTTTCCTGTTGGCACAACATACCTGCTATAGGCAGCCTCAGTTAAAAATTGATCGGGATCAGTAATTCACACTGAAACCCAGTTTATGAAGAGCTAAAAATATCTGCTTCGGTTTGTTATTGGCCGACACTAAATTTGCAATACAAGCACTTGTTAAATTAAAGCAAATTCCACCGTAAAACATGACTAATCTAACAAAAACTCACAATGAATTCCAGGATTAGGGTTGTAATCACACAGGGTTCAACCACAATGCACATGGAGAGCAGCTGCAGCTACACTGGAGCTTAATGGGAGGTGAAGAGGTGAGCTTCCCCTCCACTTTGCTGGATTTCTCCCTGAGTGTTTAACATCGCTGCAAATAGTTGAGTCTACAGAGAATCGCTTGCTGAGAATATCACCCAGTGATGTCAGGGGACAAAAATATAATATGAAACAAACAGCACCGGAAACAGTCCAGGGTTTTAAAATGTGTTTTACGCTGCAATTTGTATTTATAGTATTTGTAGTGATGAAATATCACCCAGCTATTCTGCTTGTTCTGGTGTGACACGAACGCGACACTTGCCGGAGCCAACATGTTGTTTCCCCTGATCCAAAGTTAATGTATTCATCATCTGCTGCAGGAATTCCTTAGTTTGTTAATTAAAAGAGGGAATACATGTCCTCTAGGCGACATATTCATTAGTGTGTGATACAGTGTTTGGTTTATTGTTTTTCTGTTGACACCCTCTGACAAGGCCCGCAATAATGCAGAAGAGAGAGGGGGGGGGGGGGGGACTTGACCTTCTCCAAGTTCATCCTGGCCCGGACCCCCGCAAAAACACACACACGTAAGAGCAAAACACACACACCGAAGACGTGTGCGAGTGGCGGCGCCGCAGACACTGAGCAGGCCCGGCTGGCTCCACATGAGAGGAAACCATTAGCCGCTCCGGCCCTGGCAGGCTCGCCATCGCTGCTAATCAAACCCGCCTATGTCAACAACAGCGCGGGGAGGGGGGAGGGGGGGGGGATTGGCTCTCACCTCGACGCACGTGCCTCGTCTAAATGGGCCTGTGTTTACACTCCATGCCACGATACACCGCGCGGTGACAGGGAACGTGTACAGTATCAGTGGCAGGTAGCGGCGGGCGCCAGGCTGCTACATGGGAGCCCACGGTTAAAAAAAAAAAAAAAAAAAAAGGGGAAGGTGAGGAGAGATGGGAAGCTTGTGCGCACATTAAGAACACACATCCTTTCATAATGAGCCACAGGAGCTGCTAATGACTCCTTTTAGTGATGTCATCATTCAGAGACGCCGCCATGATCCATATTCTCCACTATTCTATTTATTTTATCATATTTAAGGCTGCAACAGTAGAATAAACCTGCTGGATCACCAAAAGTACATGCACTCAGGACTCAGGAGGTCAAAGGTCAGAGCTGCAGTATTCATTTGACCTTGAATGATGTTCTGGTGGACGAATAAAGTGAGAGTCAGAGAGAGAAACTGATTTTTTTTTTTTCTGTGCCCAAAACTCAAGTTTGAGGTCTCCAAAACTGAGTCTAACTTATTGATTTACGTCACACTTTGTCTGTTCTACTGTTTTCTATTGTGTTCTGTTCTGTGTACAGTATGTACTCCAGGCTCTACTCCATTCTATTCAGGGAAAAAAAAGAGGAAAACATTTGAATTCAAAGTGAATCCTGGCTCTCGGCTACAGAACCGCCCGTCCATCTGTATTCCTGCACCGGCCCCTGCAAGACGGCCTGTGTGTGTCTCGCTGAGCTCACAGGGATCTCGGAGGCCACGCAGTGTATATCCTTTGTTTTATTTATAAAGCAACGATTTCATTTTCCCATACGCAGACCTGAGAGACTCTGGGAGCGACGGGCGCGGGGAAAGACAGAGAGACGGAGGCGAGATGAAAAAGAGGCAGGAAGTGAGATGAAAACAGAAGTGAGATACAAAAAAAACAAAAAAACAGAGGGATTGATGGACATGCAGAAAAAAAAAGCGAAGTTGTTGTTAACAGGTGGAGTCAGCCGTCTATGTGACAGAGCTGGCTAAAGCCCTTTCATTTCCAACTGCTGATTCCATTACACTCTCCAGTGTCCTGGCACAAACACTGTTAGCTGAGCAAACAACACTGTCTCAGGACGGGCCCCCGGCTCTCCAGCAGGCCTCCGTCTCTCATAAAGCCGAGCAAATAGGAGAGGGGTCACGCCACCTTTCGGGAAATCAAACAAAATCATCTGTACATTGCTGCTGACGCTCCCGAGCCGCTGATTTAACAATAAAATCGGAGGTCACATCACCTTTTAAACCAATTACACCGGGTCTTGGAGAAGGCCTCGTCTGCTGTTACGGGCGAAAAAAAAGGACAATTTATCGAGAAAAAAGAGCTACTTTGAAGTCTCGGGGGGCCTCGGAAATTAAATATGAGTTATGAAGACAATAAAGCTAAGCGAGTTAGGCGAGTTTGAAGTGAGTCATGCGACGGCGGGACGGCAGCAGGTGGGGGAAACGGCTGATCACTTATGAAGCCGTGAGCAACAGGATTGTGTTTTAATAAAGACGGGGGGCGCGGGCGGCGAAAAGGCGATTTCTCTCTTGACCATGGAAATCCATCGGAATTCATTCAGCGCTGCGAAAGCACGGAGCCTAACAATATTACGGCGCTAAAATGATAGACCTCTGCAATAAAGAAGGCCGTCCAGCCGTGCGGGGGGGGGGGGGGGGCGGTGAGACGGGAGCTCTCGGTGCTTCCAATTTCCACTTGGTGAAAAACAAACAGCGAGGCAGAGCTTTGTGCGTAAATACCAGCATTGTAGAGGCTTTAAAAACCAGCCCTTCAAATTCTACTCCTCCATTCTATTCTATTCTATTCTATTCTATTCTATTCTATTCTACTCTATTCTATTCTACTGTGTGTTGCGAGGTGTGTCCTGTTGTGGCTCATTAGGGACAGAGCAGACAAATCCTGGGTTAAAAAAGGTTTGTGCACGAAGACGTGGTGGAGAAAACCAAGTGGCTGAGAGTCTGGCCGTGGTGTGTGTGTTAAGTGTGTGTGTGTGTGTGTGTGTTTTTGTGGAAGGTCAGCCGGGAGTCCTTGAGGGAATCTTCTCCACGCGGCGGAGGATCCTCTCTCCGCGCCGAGAGGCTCTCGAGAAGTCGCCCTCTGTTGTTTGAGAGGGACAGAGTGCGCCGACGAGAGCGGCGAGTGTCGACAAGAAATCAGCGTCACCGCTTTGAAGAGGCTCTTTAGCCTGATTGACTGCGTAAATGTGTGTGCAGGTGGGCACGCACACACACACACACACACACAAAGACACAAAGACACACACCTTGGTTCCCTCTAAGGAGCCGTGTCCATTGTCCAGATGTGACGGGAGCTTTATGAGGCCAGGACGGTCCCTCGGTTGGAGCCCTGTGCTCTCTGACTCACCGGCCACCGGCTGCACATTAATCAGCCAATTATCATCCCCAACCGGGAGCGTTGCCACGCCAACCCAGCCCCCTAATCCAATCACCTTGGGGGAGCAGGTCAGGGGGCACTCTGATTGGATAACCTGGGGCTGGGTCACCGTGCCTGCGACTTGCTGCTTTGAATTGGTAATGATGTTAATATTCTCCATATGGCTGCAAGTGTGTGTGTGTGTGCAAAAGTATAAAGTCTATCCAGGGGCTGAACTGCGCCCTGGCGTTAATGGCCAGTGTAGAGGGAGGTCGGAGCCAAAGTAGCACTATCACCCTCCCTGGGGCGAAGCTCTCCACACAACAACAGCACTGCCTCTTCCAGCCCTCCTCTCCAAATCCTCTTTCCCAGACGTCACTCTCTCTCGCTGGCTGTGGCGCGGCAGCCACCGGCGCTCAGTCCCACGTTGAAATCCAGCCTCTCGCCGCCGGCCTTGCTACTTTGGCGTCCACCCCTCAAAAAAAAAAAACCCTCAAGAAATTAAATGAAATCACCGAATTCTCATTTAGACACTGACTTCTTTTTGTTTGAATGTGATCAAAAAGCAGAAATATTGTATTCCCCCTGGCTGCACGCCGTCCAAATGAACTGAACTTACATGGACAAGAGCATCAATCAATAACTGGATGAAATCCGTGCAACACTCATTCAAGGACTGTTTTTTCACTGGCGAAACATAATTTTAATGAAGCTTACTTCATGCTCTTTCACTGGCAGACCTGAAATGTGCATGGGAATATCAATACCTCGTGAATCAATGCAACACTGTGGGGGAAATTACCGCCGTTTTTCTATACTCTCCCGTCCTTAAACACCCACTCAAAACTCCAAGACGGTCTCTCAGTTTTATTCCCATCCGTCCACCTCGTACCTCTCCAGTAGATCCTCTGTCTCTTTCACACACACACACACACACACACACACATACAAACTTGTCTCCTCCACTCCCACCCCTCCAGCTCCAGCTCCAGCTCTAGCCCCAGCCGGCTCCGCACAAAGGCAGGCCAAATGTATGCTAATGAGAGCCAGGCCAATGGTGGAGCCGCACTCATTCTGAGAGGAAATGGCTTTCAATGATGGCAGCCCCCGGGGGGATTTTGCACAAAGTTCAGCTGCAATTTGAAAAATGCATTCATTTCACTGCTGCGTCTGCTCTCTCTCTCTCTTTCCCCACCCACCCTCCTCGATGCAAAAAAAAAAAAAAAGTCAGATATATTGGTATGCCCTCCTCCCCTCCCCTCTTGCATCTGTATTTACGCTCCAGGGAGTCACAAGAGTTTCCGGAACCGAGGACCCACGTCTCATCTTTATGGGAACATCAAGAACAAGAATGCAAACATATGTGAGTCTGAATGGAGCATTCAAACTCTATCTGGCACTTCTCCTCTGCCTTTGTTTTGCTCCTGTGCTGAGGCAAATATCCCCGAAAGCGCGGTAACTGTGCCATATCCACTACAAACAGCCGCCGTCCTGCGGGGCTCGGGCCTAAAAATACTTCAAAGCCGGGATGAACAACAGTTAAGTAACGCTGAGGAAATTTCTCGAGGTAATTGCCGCGTTCGCGACTCGTCACGTAAGCCGCACTGCCGGATCGGTGCAGTCGCCTAATTGCGGGTTATTGCCTTGTTATTGCACTGCAAAAATCTCCATCTTAATAAGTCCTTTTCATATTCGGTTTCGTTGTTCAGCTAAAATCGTGCTCGTCTTAAAAGAGGTGAGAAAACCTCCCGGTGGGGTGAAACAACCCGCTTGTCTGCAATGCTAATCAACTTGTTTCCAGACTTTTCTTGAATTACATGTCATTTTCTCGATCCTAGTGGCCTCGTTTCCAGAAAAAAAAAAAGATTTTTTTCACTTGTTTGAAGAAAAACAAGATACACTACTCACAAAAAGTTAGGGATATTTGGCTTTTGGGTGAAATTTATGGAAAATATAAAAAGTTCACGCTTCAGTGATATTATATCATGAAAGTAGGGCATTTAAGTAGAAGCATACACTGGTGATTTCCTCATCTCAAACAATTTCTTGAAACAAAAGCCAACAACAGTGGTGGATATACCACAACAAAAAATGTCAGTGTCAATAACTTGTCATGTGCCCTTGAACATCAATTACAGCTTGACAGCGACGTCTCATGCTGTTCACAAGTCGACTTATTGTCTGCTGAGGCATGGCATCCCACTCTTCTTGAAGGGCGGCCCTCAGGACATTGAGGTTCTGGGGTACAGAGCTCCGAGCCTCTACACAGCGACTCAGCTGATCCCATAGGTTTTCTATGGGATTCAGGTCTGAGAAAGTGCAGGCCACTCCATCTGAGGTACCCCAGTCTCCAGCAGCCGTTCCCTAATGATACGACCTCGATGAACTGGAGCATTGTCGTCCATGAAGATGAAATTAGGCCTATGTTGTTCATGCAGGGGCACAATGACTGGATTAATGATGTTATTCAGGTAGTATGGGCTTGTCACTGTACCATTCACAAAGTGTAGGGCAGTTCTGTACTGACTAGACACACCTGCCCACACAGTAACACCACCACCACCAAAGGCTCGTCTGGTGACAACAGTGGCTGATGCATAGGGCTCTCCTTGACGTCTCCAACATCATTGGCAGCCATCATTTCTGCTCAACATGAATCGGCTTTCATCAGAGAACAGCACTGAGGCCCACTGGTCCCTCGTCCAGCGTAAATGCTTCCTGGCCCATGCAAGACAATGACAGCTGTGCCTGGTGGTGTGGTCAGGTACCCTTGCAGGTCGTCTAGCACACAGACCATGCTGATGTAAACGGTTTCGAATGGTCTGACGTGACACTTGGGTGCCTCTCACCTCCCTTAAACGTGCCTGGAGTTGAGTGGCATTCATCATCCGGTTCCGCAGGGCACTGTTCACAATGAAGAGGTCATCAGCGTGGGATGTGGCCAAAGGATGTCCACTTCTATGCCTTTCTGTGACTCTTCCAGTCTCTCTGTATCTCTGTTGCAACTTGCTGATGACACTCTGTGACACTCTAAGCTCAGTGGCCACTTCCATCTGAGAACATCCTGTTTGAAGCCTCGCAATGGCGAGGTGCTGCTGATCAACTGTTAGGTGTCGTCTTGGTCTCATGATGTCAAAATGTGAACAGCATAATGAGGAAGACTGTTTAAATACCAATTTTAATTGAACCAGGAAATTTATTGGTCGATTCATGGATCAAACACCTGTTGTGAATTTTGCAAAAAGTACTGAAACACTGAACAGTTGGACATGTGCATTCAAAAGTTTACAGACGGTCACATTAAGTTCACCTGTAAAGGTTAGAATGCATTTTAGGTTCATCCTGAAATTTCACCCGAAAGCCGAATATCCCTAACTTTTTGTGAGTTAGTGTATTAGCACTGAACATTCGTCGAAATGACTTGTGAAGATGGAGATTATTACAGTGCACGTCGATTTTCTTCCACGAAAACAGCCATAAGCTTGCATCCCGTCTCAACTTTGCAAAGTGTCTGGTTCGCTCGATATTCCAGCCAAAACCCTCCGTCATCCTGTGCAGCTGAATTTCCAGTGCAGTTTGAAATCCCGTCGGTCTTTCCTCATCAGGCATTGCGAGCACAGGAGACGCGAGCCTGGATTCACTCGTACTCTGCGAGACACAGCTTAAGGGTCAGGACAATAGCAGCATCCAGAAAAGAGCGACGCCGCGTCCCCGGAGCGATCTCACCACTGACAACTGAATGAATAAAAGTGCTGTTTTCCAAGTCGAGCCGTCGCATGACGTGGCGCCGCCGGCTGCGCTTTCACAACATCATGGCAGAACACGACTCCGACTTTGTCATGTCTGCCAGGCGGAGTGACTGGGAAGCTTTTGTTTTTCCACGCTTGCCTTGTTTTTATTGGTGGGGACGCCATGATGGCTGCACCAACACTGAGCTTTTCTCCGCCGGTGATAAATAAGCGTAATGTAGGATGGAGCGGTCCGGGGTCGCCGGCCCGTCCGTCTCCATTTTGGGTTTTTGTCCCGGCAGTTTCAGCTCCCTAATCTCGCTCGGTCATGTCCCCCCCCCTCCTCTCTCTCTCTGCTCTGTTTCTCGGTGTGTCTCGTCCCCCCTGAGCCAGTGCTGATGTCTGCGCTCCCTGGTGCCTGTCATATCAGGAGGGGCAATAACCCGTGAAATGACTGTTCTCTTTCTCTGCTCCTCTTTCTTTCCCTCTCTCTCTCTTTCCCTCTCTCTCTCTATCCGAGCCACCCCTCTCTTCCTCGTTCTCTCCCTCTACCTTCCTCCTCTGGCTTGCCTCGCACCACGCCACTCCACGCTCCACTTAGCTGCCGGGCCCGGGATATCACACAGATGCTGTTTGCTCGGCGTGTGCACAAACACACACACACGCACACACACACACACACACACACACACACACACACCGAAACATGCACAAGACGGTCATTGTCTTGGTGTGGTGGGACTGATAGATGTTTGCTCAAGCACCGCCGGGAAACAATTATATGGAAAACAGAGAAGGTGTGTGAGTGTGTGTGTTTTTTATGGGGGGGCTCCCTATGTGTGTGTGTGTGTGTGCATATATATGTGCACACATGTGTCTAATTTGACAAGGGAACGCTAACACAAACAGAAGGAACATGTGCAGTTCTATTAAACCCACACTACAGGTTATACATCCTTCATGAGAGCACACAATCCATCGAGTGTGTGTGTGTGTGTGTGTGTGTGTGTGTGTGTGTGTATGTGTGTGCGTGTGTGTATCCTCCAGCCTGGGCCCTGCTCTCTGGGGAGCTGATCAGCCCTATTCCTGGGATGAGTAGACACTCCCAAGGCAAACACTCCAGATTTAATTATAAGCTCCAAAGAGGATTAAGTCTTCGGCGTGTGTGTGCGTGCGTGCGTGTGCGTGTGTGTGTGCGTGTGTGTGTGTGTGTGTGTGAGAGAGAGAGAGAGAGAGAGAGAGAGAGAGAGAGAGGGGGAGAAAGCGAAGGAGTTGCAGGAAGTTCTCCCTTCATTTCCTGCATTTAGGAATGGCACACACACACACACACACACACACACACATACACACACACACACACACACACACACTCAGTGGTCTCACCTGGGGTGTGTTGGGTACTGTCTGTCCACCTCCTCGTAGCGGTGTGCGGGGCGGGGGGTGTCGGCTCCTCTGGGTGCCAGCTGTGAGGAGGCACAGGAAAGCTAACTTCATTACGTGGCCACAAAAGGTCACAGGTTTGATTCCCTTGACGGCGTCCTTGAGCAAGACACTGAACCCCTGCTCGGGCCCCTTTGTTGTAAACCGCCCCGACAAACGCATGAATCAAACGTCCCACTGTAATCACAGTGATGTATTAAACACAGGTTATACCACTGAGGTCATTAATTAAACTAATTAATGCACTGATAGCAAATATTTCTATGTCAGCGTGTTTTTATTCACAAAAGACACGACTGTCATGATGATGAACTCCCTGTTTTAAAGGACCATTTCACCAAAAGCTGCATATTTTGTGATATACATATGTTTTTGTTTCTCCCAACTGACCCAATCTCCCCTCAGGGATCCAAAAACTATTTGAAGAGCTCATTTGCATAAACAGATATCTCCATTTGAATTTATTAAAACCTTTTTAAACTTTTTGGAATTTTATTAAAATTTACTTTATATTTATTTCTATTTTTTATATGTTTATTTAGCCTGGCATAATGTTTATTATCCTAAATCATGCTTTGTGTGTGTGTGTACTCCAAGCAGTATCAGTGAAAAAGGTGTATTCATTTTAAGAATGGCTTTTATCTGTCTTTGCAAATGAACTCTTCATTTTTTATTTTGATTCTGAACATCATTTACTCGCTCTGAGTTGTCTTGAATGTCAGATGAGAAACGTTTTGGAAGCGCTGTGTTTAGACTGTCCAGTGTTAATATTCAACTTAGCATCAACCTCCGTCCTAGACCTGATATAATGCTGAATATTATCAACGGACAATCAAAAAAAAATAAAACTGCAGCCATTTCTGTTAACATGGAGCTGATCAGCGACTCTCAGGTTGTTTGGTCGTAAACCTAAAATAGAAAACCTGGAGAAACGCCTCATGCAGAGCACCTGTGCGACACTCGCCTCGGGCTGTGCTCACGCTTAAGCCAGGAGACGGCAACCTTTGTTGGAACCTTTGTTCTCGGTAGGGCGTGCGATCAAAACCTTTATTCTTTATTCAAGACGACTCGGGAGGAGCAAACGATACAAAACATCTCGATTTTTGGGTGAAGTGTTCCTTTAAAGAACTGAAGCGGCTCTCATTAACCTACAAATGTATGCAGCTACAGTTTAAGTGTGATGTTATTATTATATAGTGCTCATGAGTTAGTGTGCTCACACACAGAAGCCAGGCGGCCTGGGACACAGAAAATGTTAAGTGTGTGTGTGTGTGTGTGTGTGTGTGTGTGTGTGTGTGTGTGTGTGTTACAGATTGCACCCCCGTCCAAGAAAAACTGAGGTCAGTCTTTGCAGAAACACAAAGCCGGAGAAAACACTCTCTGCCTCCTGTAACATTTGAGCTCTATGGAAATGTAATTCAATGGATGCATGTAAAGTGCTTTAAGTGTGTGTGTGTGTGTGTGTGTGTGTGTGTGTGTGTGTGTGTGTGTGTGAACCGTGGTTTGAGTGGAAACAGAAAAAAGGGGGGTAAATGTCACTGAACGCCCCACATGTGGTAACATAAGCGCATGCGACCTCATGGAGGGCCTCACCCCTACAGTGAACTTGTGTGTGTGTGTGTGTGTGTGTGTGTGTGTGTGTGTGTGTGTGTTTCCTGCAAACACACCACTATGAAAAAAACATATATGCAATTAGAGTGGAGATCCTGGGAGGAAGGTCACACTCTCCTGCTTACACACACACACACACACACACACACACACACATGCATGCCAGGAAGTGATTGATTAACCTTTCAGAAAAGACAGGGGGGTTTAAACAAGAGAGAGAGAGAGAGAGAGAGAGAGAGACATAC